>NC_056741.1:534906865-535001865 GCF_019279795.1 Protopterus annectens
GGGGCAAACTTTTTTTGGAAAAAGGGGAACTTGTCCGTAGGGTAAATGACATTGGCACGCATAATAGGACATATGAGCAGGTGCGACATCACTGCAGTGATTTAATCAGAAATGTCCATCAGCGTCGCCGGATATCCACAGGCAACAGGCGCCACAGGAGGTGGGGTGGCCACATCCCCTCACCAGACTGGAGGGGCTACTCCTAAGTGTTGTGGCTCCAGCCCAGGAACATCAACAGCAACAAACCTGCAGTATGATGGAGGCTGGATCCACACAGCAACACGACATGGAGCGTGCAGGTAATATGCCATATGTACACTTGACTGTTCTGTACACTGTTAGTTTATGCATGTGTAAGGTGTGTCCGTGGTATGTAGCTGTCAACATAGTATGTAATTGTGCAGGTGTGATATTGCCAATGTCAGCAGCTGACATGTGAAAGGCAACTGGTGTACTACTGCACTGTATCATACGCAGTATCAATGGCACAGTTGTGCCCACTGACATTAATCCTTTCATTTCTGCAGGTCCCTCCGGTGTTACAGCAAGTCAGCCCATCCATGCTGGTGAGTGTGTTTTAACAATACCTATAATAGTCCTGATAGTGCTAGTAATAATAGTGTAACTCAGTAGTGCTCTGTGTGTATACTGCGGGGTGTGCATGTGTGCATGTGTGCCTGTGTCCACGTGTGCATGTGTGCATGTGTGCCTGTGTGCATGTGTGCCTGTGTCCACGTGTGCATGTGTGCATGTGTCCATGTGTACACGTGTCCCGCGGTGCACGTGTCCGATGTGCATGTGTGCATCCACATGTGCATGTGTGCATGTGTCCACGTGTGCATGTGTGCATGTGTACATGTGTGCATGTATGCCTGTGTCCATGTGTGCATGTGTGCATGTGTGCATGTGTCCACGTGTGCATGTGTGCATGTGTGCATTAGTGCATCACTGGTAACATTGTGTAGACATTGTAAACTGTGTTTCCTGTCTTCCTCCCACAGGTTCTGGTGCTGCTCTGGTGTCCTGCAGCAGGGACCCTGAATCTGGTGCCACAGGTACTGATAATGATGATATCTGTGTAATGGCACAGGAAGGTGTGTCAGGGTCCATCATTGGTCAGCCAATTGACAGTACACAGCTGTCAACCCCATCATTGCACACAGTCATCCTGCCAGTACATCCTGTATCACCATTGTCCCTAGGTGATGGACAGGATACAGTGGGCATTGACCAGGGTAATGTGGTATCTGTGGCACATGCTTCCCCACACAGCAGCCATGGGCAGGGTCCTGAGATGGTACCACACAGACAGTTGCCCATGGGTTCTCGTGGGAGCATCCGTGGGCGTACTGCCTCTGGCAGACGTGCCCAAAGAGGTCTGTCAACCTCAGCTATGTTTCGGGCTGTCATGCAGGCACAGTCGCATATGGAAAGGTACACCAGACAGGGTCTGAGGGAGCTGAGAGCATGTCGCACATCCATGACTGACAGTATGCGTGACATCGCGGATGCTATCCGTAATTTCACCGATGTCATAGACAGACGTTGTGGGGACATATTACAGCAGTTCCACAACCACATGTCCATGAGCCAGGGCAATGGTGGACGGTTGCGGCGTCGACGTGGCCATATGCCAGCAACAGCAGCAGCTGGCAGTCGGCGTGGACGACAACAGGCCCGTGGACACCCCCATAGTGCCAGCAGCAGCCCCAGCAATGCTGCATCTGTGCTGTCATCAGACCGCCCCAGGAGACCATCTGCACGTGGCTCTGGACAGTCCCAACAGGGACCTGTGTCAAGTCAACACACTCCCGCTTCTGATGACAGTACCCAGTCTGGCTTAGTACCAGATATGGTCCGTAGCACCCCTGCCAGGCACAGGTACCGTGTCTGTGCCCACAGACACTGATCTGTATGACCTGCCAGGTGCAGTCTGTGGCTGTCCACAAACTCCAGTATATGGCAGCCATGAGGTGGAACTGTGTGCATGCATACACACATGCAAAATGTTAACACCTAGGGCTACCACATACATGCACACACTGCACCAACAGTGCCCCACCCTGTACTGCTGTCCCTCACCAACACACATACACACATATGTCAATTGGTGGTATCAGTGGCAGACTCAGGCATACCTAATTCACACCCTGTGCATATGATGAAACTGTGCCACCTCCTGCAATCTCCAACATCAGTGCAGGAACAGGTAAACACGTTGCTGATGCACAGGGTGACTACATAGAAGTGTATTACTAGTATCATGTTGGTAACAGTACAGTGTGCTGATATGACTGTGTGTATATCCCAGCATGCCTGCTGCAGTAACTGTATGACTGTCCTGAATTGTTATCTACACCCATAGTAAATACCATAGTGTAACAGCTGCACATTATTGCATTAAGGATGTCAACAGATAGTCACATACATAGGTAGCACAGGGGAGAAGGTAATGCAAGTAGTGATACACAATGATGGACATGTACAGTAATGGTGGCATGTTGCCCACAATGACTATGCAATGTGGATGTTTGCACATGTTGATATGTGTGCAGTACCAATGTAATACAAATTACAATTAAATATGACATAATATCAGTTCTACCATGGACATCTGAGCTGTGCATTCCTGGGTACATGTTGATAGTGCCTGCATATTTGCATTGTTACCTACTGGAAGTGCTACCCCTTCTTTGTTGTACAATGGACTACTTCCAGCCCTGCTTACTGTAGCTTTGTTTGCATGCATGTTTGCTTGGGGTTCCCTGGAACACTGCTTCCACCTGCAATGCAGAGTTACAGAGCTTCTGTGGATTCCTAGTGACATCTGCATAGCGTACTATACGTATGTCAATTTTCCACATGACAGAACGTCACTGTCTGTCCTGTTCGCATGTACATTGCCTGTGACACATTGCATATGACTTACCTGGCATTTATCCACGTGTGCAGTCATATATGCCAGTGCTATGAAATCAGTAGCAGTACACCCACACATACTCACCTTCAGTATGTTGTTCCCCATTGGCCCTATGTGTTGGTAATCACCATGGCAATCACACTACTATGGTAGCATGTGCAAAGGTAACCTGTGAATCACCTCTATGGTCCAGTTGTGGTTTATGTGAGTCATGTGGCAATGTCACAGCTGCCACATGTATGCAGTCGACCCTCTCCCCTGGCCAGGAATGTACAACACATGTGTGAGATGCCACCACATAGCCAATCTGGGGACTGAGCACTCTGAACCCAGTACTGCCATACCCTGTCAGGTGGCATGACACACTACAGTGACTACAATGCCAGTCTGACATAGACCCACACTGACAGCAATCCGAACACACTGGGGCATACTTGGAGACTCAGAATAGCATCCTGCCTGAGCATCACACACCTCCGCAGCTGGCACACAGGCATATGTTAAGTCGGAACAGAGCACATGCCACACATGGCACACACATCCCATGTGCCACACACTCACAGCCTGTAGGGCTACACAACACACCTGCTACAGATGTGTCAGGTACCTCTCTTGGCCGCTGCAGTGGGGTTCCACTCAACAGGCTGTACATGGTGAAGGTCACAGTGATATGCCCGTGGGGCACAATGGTCCACCACAAAACACATGCATACAGGTCAGTCAGAGGCATGGACACATATGACTCGGTCATTGTCCATGCCACTATGGATGACCTGAGACATACCTCCCTGGACTACATGATAGGGAACATAGAAGGGCTCTCTCAGCATGTGGCATGGGCCAGTATGAGCCTGACCTTGGTTGCCATCATACCCTCACCAGGTATGCTACTACAATATGTAGGAAGGGTGTTCTATGTCTACATTCTGCTCAATCTCCAGTGTCATTCATAGGGTATCCAATGGCTGTCAACGTGTGCTTACATGCTATGGAAGCCACAATGATTTGCGAGGGGCAGCTTGCACGTGACACCCATGGGCCATTGTATATTGGCGAAGCCCCTTGATACACACATAGTGCCTTTTGCTGCAGGACATGGATTACATAGCCACCTCTATGGGTATCACATGGGATAGGACACTAACAGTGATGCTACACAACACCAGCAGTGTACACCACAAGATGCATGCACTGGACACTGTCCTCAGCATGATAAACTGCAATATCTGTGCAGTACCAGATTCCTGATTCACGGCTCACAGGTGCAACCCATCACTGCCAGGTTATACCTCATACCATGCCTGTCGTCCCCTACACATGTAACACACATGGACAGGGGGGTGGTATCTCAAGGCACCACAGATACACACACCTCCAGGTTGTTGGCACAGCACAAAGCATCAGGGCCTATCCATGAGCAGCTAACATTGTGTTGGACTGCCTTCTGGTTCATAGCCTAGCACACACAACCCTCCCATACACAGGAAACCCACCTGTCCTCCCTAACAACACTGGCAATATGACAGTCTCTAGAAATGTCTTTATATGGCTGGACTGCATCCAGCCAAACATTGTGCGTGAGCATTACTGTAGCTACAACACACTAGCTGAAAGGTTCCCAGCATGTAGTCACTGAATTGCAGTGGAACAACATGTTACCAATCCCACAACAGGTGGGAACATGCAGCACCTGTTCATCGACTACATGTAGACTATATGGCCCAGACCAGATGTGTATCCCCCGCTGTTGGTATTATACCATATACAACTCACATAGTAGATACACATACCGCATGCGGCCCCTGCACAGTAAGACACAGTCATAATGTTATGCATTGTGCATACCATTTATCCACTTGAGGCATGTGTCAGACATGGTAACTACTGAAGGTCACAGGTATATATGTGTATGTGTCACACACATACATCATGTGTGCATTGCCATTGCTGGTTTAGGCAATGGCATGCATTGTTATGAACAACAACCCACACATGGTCATATTGTGTGACACAACCACACGTGGCAGTTGTGGGTTTCCAAAACATACCTATCTGTGCTCTGACAGTGGTAATAGACCCAGTAGCGGAGCGCACTATTGGCATTACTGGGCAATTAGCCCTGTTTGGCTGTACTGCTAGTGTGGTGACATCCCCTGTGTTTACTGGGGGAATATGCAGCATCTGGTGTATTGTAGTAGTTGCCAAAAGGATCTGTTCTCTCACACACACACACACACACACACACACTTGCAGGATTCATACCCCTACCTAACTATGTCACGACACGTGAGAGAGACACATTAGCGAAGTGCACTATTCGGATTACTAGGAAGTTCTTCTTCTCCGGCTGTACTTATAGGGTGCTGACATCATCAGTGTTTGGAAAGGGTAATGTGCATCATGTAGTGTGTTCTCCTGATTGCCAAAAAGCACATGTCTTTCATACAGAATTGCACACACACAAACTCCCCCCATCCAAACACACACACTTGCAGGTTTCAAACCCCTACCTAACTATGTTATGACACTTGAGAGAGACGCATTAGCAGAGTGCGCTATTCGGATTACTGGGAGGTTTCCCTTCTCCAGCTGTACTTATATGGTGCTGACATCATCAGTGTTTGGAAAGGGTAATGTTCATCATGTAGTGTGTTCTCCTAATTGCCAAAATGCACATATCTTTCATACAGACTTGCCAGCACACACACTCCCCTTCTCCACACACTTGCCATTTGCAGGATTCAAACCCCTACCTAACTATGTCATGACATTCATGACGGACGCATTAGCGCAGCACGCTATTTGCATTACTGGGAGGTTTTTCTTCTCCTGCTGTACTTATAGGGTGCTGACATCATCAGTGCTTAGAATGGGGAATGTGCATCCTGTAGAGTGTTTTCCTAGTTGCCAAAAGGGACATTTCTCTCACACAGACTTGCACACACACTAACCCCCCCTCCACACACACACTGGGCAGTTGCAGGATTCAAATCCCTACCTAACTATGTTATGACACTTGTGACGGACGCATTAGCAGAGTGCGCTATTCGCATTACTGGGAGGTTTTCCTTCTCCTGCTGTACTTATAGGGTGCTGACATCATCAGTGCTTAGAAAGGGGAATGTGCATCCTGTAGAGTGTTTTCCCAGTTGCCAAAAGGGACATTTCCCTCACACAGACTTGCACACACACTAACCCCCCTCCACACACACTGGGCAGTTGCAGGATTTAAACCCCTACCTAACTATGTTATGACACTTATGACAGATGCATTAGCAGAGCACGCTATTCGCATTACTGGGAGGTTTCCCTTCTCCTGCTGTACTTATAGGGTGCTGACATCATCAGTGCTTAGAAAGGGGAATGTGCATCCTGTAGAGTGTTTTCCCAGTTGCCAAAAGGGACATTTCCCTCACACAGACTTGCACACACACTAACCCCCCTCCACACACACTGGGCAGTTGTAGGATTCAAACCCCCTACCTAACTATGTTATGACACTCGTGACAGACGCATTATCGGAGCGCGCTATTCACATTACTGGGAGGCTTCCCTTCTCCTGCTGTACGTATAGGGTGCTGACATCATCAGTGTTTAGAAAGGGGAATGTGCATCCTGTAGAGTGTTTTCCCAGTTGCCAAAAGGGACACTTCCCTCACACAGACTTGCACACACAACAACCCTGCTCACCCACACACACACACACACACACACACACACACACACACACACACACACACACACACTGAGCATTTGCATGGTTCAAACTCCTACCTAACTATATTATGGCACTTGAGGGAGATGAATTAGCGGAGCGTGCTATCCGAATTACTGGGCATCTGTTCTGCACCTGCAGTATTTATAGGGTGCTGACATCTTTATTTCTACAGAGGTATGTACATCTAGTACTACCTGTCAGGTGGGGGATAGCATATATATGCATTTGCAGCCACCTACTTCAGGGTCAGATATGCACATCGCACTGGCAGGTTATGTTCTATACCATGCTTCGTGACCACAGGACCTGTAACACACAACACAACCAGTCCAGAACACCACTCCCACATCCAGGACACACACTTTGCTTCCCTGGGAACAGTGCCGGGATATGCAGGTGTTCACATACACCATTCCAGTTGTTAACATCAGGTACAGGCATATTGTGTGTGGGAACTACTCAGGCCTCTACAACATTACCCTACAGCCACTACAATTTGTGGGTCCATGTGCTATGGCAGAACCACTCACCACAGCCACATGGTGGAATACATATTGCACCTGTCCATCTGCAGCATGGGTACTCACTGTTCCACACCAGAGGTAGACCACCATTGTTGATATCTGACCATACCCACCTTTCCCTGGACATCCATATCCCATCCCCACCCCCAGGCAAGGTTGTCACTGCAAACAAACTGTATTTAGCACAAGCAGACTCTACACTTGTGAAGACTGGGGTGGAAGACTTCAAAGGACCCATGCTGGGGGACTATACTGGCCACTCTGCATAATCCTTGACAATTGCATTCTATGAGCATGTGTAAGGTTTGCATTGATCATGCTATCCCACATATACCCATGACTGCTCCACAACAGGACACCTGTCAGGTGTACACCAGCCATATATGAGCCGTACAATAGACAGAGTGAGCTAATACATTGCAGAGCTGTAGCCCACAGAGGGAGGACATCTCTGAACAGTACCGGCACGACATTTCAATCCCACATAATCATCACAACACAGTGTTGACAGTGAAATTGTCCAGACAATGCAGATATGGCTCCCCTCAGTCTGTTATTGACACCCACTTACTGTTACAGGTCCTCAGCAACCCTCTTCCAGCACATACCAACAACATGGATGTGGCTTAGCACATTCAAACCCTGGGATCTCCACTGTGTCCCTGCTTGATAGAGGCACAGCACACTAGCCTCACATGTTGCCTTATGTGACCTACTTTACAGTGGCACAGTAGCCTACTGTACTGGGGATGCAGATGCCAAGCACACTCTGGCTAAGCTGTCATTCCCTAGGGCAAACAGCCTAGTATTGACCTCTACACCCATATGTTTAATTGTCAGATGCACAATATTTGTTGCTGTTAGACTGTTTGCAGGTCTTTATTGCCATAGCATTTCCTGTTCCTATGAACAACTTGTGTATCTGTGGAAGATGTTTGAATATGAGGGGGATCCACTATATCACTTATGTCTCTGTAGTCATTTACTGTGTGCACTGGGCAGATTGCTGTGTTGTGGTTGGTTCCTGGAATGACACGTACAAATACCAGATATGTGTGGCCAACTGCTAAATGGAGATATGGCCTAAGTGTGTGAGCATGCCCAGTTCAGCCTTTCCATGGCATGTTGTCTGACATATGCCTCATTTATCAAAGTGTGCGAGCATGCCCAGTGTGAGCTTTCCATATGTTGAACTCTGCAGTCCACCACATATTTGGGTGAGTGTGAACTTCAACAATATCTCACGCTTATGGTTGTGTGTTGGGTGTCATGTTGTGTACTTACTGGCCAACTGCTTCATGTCTGACCACAACAGGGATTATACTGTGCCTGCAGGGATTGCATGGGATACTTTGCATACAGTTGTCAACATCCTTTCATAATGACCTAACACTGTAGTACTGTATAGTGTACTGGTTCAGTACTTTCACTGTGGTGGACAGTATCCTGGGCTTTAGTCCTATCACTGCTTGAAATCTTCATAGTGAGCACAACAGACTGTGTAGGGGCCAGTTGTGCACATATGACCATGTTGCATTATGTTCAGATATGGACTACCTAAACCAGGCTTGTCCAACATTGGTAGTGTATTCCACAACATAGGTGGACATTGGCAAACACTAGCGATGTGCCCTAGGCCATTTCTGATGCTAGTCAGAGAGTGTGTTTGTCCTTCGACACACATTGTAACTGGAGTTTGCCATGACATATGTCATGGTTAGTATACTGTGCCTCCGTCTACCTGTGACATAACAGTGATACCCAGGGTAAACCTACCATCTCCCATCCACTCATCAAGATTCCTCTTGAGGAGTGTCGATGGTGACTCTCTGGCTAACCTGTACTGGGAGTTTACTCAAGAGTGGGGTGGCTTCTGTGTTATGGATCATTCAGTACAGCTTGTCCTATGTATGTCAGTGCTGGGGTTCAGGTCTCTCATGTGCATAGCTCACTGCCATTCAGATTGTACAAGGTGCAGCATGTTCATTGATTCCAGCTTGGACATGGCTTCATACATCAGACACAGCTTGCCTCTGGGTGGGCAGTATGGCAGTGTGTGGAGCTGCAGTTTGTTTAATCAGGCAACACATGGCATCTGTTCATGCTCTTTGCTACTCCTGGTGAGGTACTGTTGTGGACTTTACAGTTGATGGAGGTGTCTGCTGAGGTACATCCCACAGGGGCTATTGTAGTCAATTGTGACGCTGATGAAGGATGACTGCAGAGCCACAGTGACCTCCCTTATCTAGATCTGACAACCTTCATGATTGGGTGGGTATATGGTATGTTTCTGTGAACACTACAGCCACATGTTTGTCCAATGCAGGATATCTATCACCTTGTGTCCCCAGGTCTCTCATTACATGTTAGGTGCGTAATGGGTTAACACCTGTGTGGTAATTGGTGGGCACTTACTGTATATCCATGGTGGTTGTCTATACACATTTCTGCAATTAGCTTGCTGACATGGCTATGGTACCAGTTGTCTGTTTCTATGTGGCCCTTTTGTGGGTTGCTTGTGTCAGCTGGGGGTCAGATATGGTGGGCAGTTTGTACTCCTCTGCATACATGTTCAGTCACAGTCCTTCCATGTTGGCCTGTACCTATGGGACATATATACGGAACGAGGGAGGTCCCAGGACCAAGCCTTGTGGGATGACACTTATATCTGGTTTGTAGTCTGACATGGATGCAGCATGTCTGACCATGTCGGTTCTGTCCTTGGTCTGGTTTGCAACCCCTCTACTGACATAGGGGTTTATATTTAAGCTGGTGAACATATCCATACTGAACACGTAGGGTATTGTCTGGAAGCATTTGCATGGTCCAGCTACGCTGTGTGGACCACATTGCCCTCATCAATGACCTTAATGACTGTTTCAAATGGGTCAAACATGTTTAGGGGCAGGATCTGCACTTACGACAGCCACACTGGGTAGGGTCCGGTGTCAGTAGGTCCCCGATAGCTTTATGTCTGCGGTACATGCTGATCCTTTCCATAGCTGTGCAGACCAAGCTTGTCAGGATCCTGGGGTGGTAGTTTGCAGTATCCATTCAGGCAACACCTTTGTTGTGAAGGACCACTGTTGTTCTACACTGCTCTTTGGGTACATATCCTGTGGTAAGGCTGACATTGAGCAGTAGTGTGATTTGGCATTCCATTCTTCTTGGAGTCCATGTTGGACTCAGCCCAGGACACCATCTCATACCTTTGCTGCTGTGTGTTTTGCTTTGTAGATGATGGCTGTTACCTCAGCATCTGCAATGTCAGGAGGCCAGCAGTCTGCTGGGATAGATATTTTGCATTCTGGGGGGGGGGGGGTTTGCACTGCACCTGTCAGGTTGTATGTTGGCAATATGTGTGTGTGTTTGGTATGTTGTTTGTAATATTTGTGTGATTCGGAGCATATCTGTGAATTCCAAACATGTTTCCTACCATCAGTTGAGTAAGCCTTGTGATTATCCTTAGTGTCCTGTACAATTTGTATCTTCATAAGTTCATAGGTTCATACTAGGCTATCCACCCTAGGGCATTAGTAAGCCTAGCCAGAGTGTGTGTGTCTTTAAGCCCTTGCTATGTGAATATTATGGCCATTTATGATTTACTTTACTGTGCCTCTGTCTGGACGTGACACAGTGAAGACCCCCAGTGTACATCTATGATCATCCATCCACTTGGCAATATTCCTGTTGAGGGGTGTCAGTGAGGGGCTCTGCCTAACATGGAGTGGGATCCTGTTCCAGGGTGTGGGGAGCCTCTTGGTTATGTATCTGTCCCTCCAGCACATCCTATTTCATTATGTGTTGAGGCTGACATCTGTCACTCTCACAGCTCCAGTGGCTTTGATTTCCTGGGGTGGAGCATGTCCATTACTCCTGTGTTGGACATGGCCTTGTACAACAGACATACAATGCCTCTGTGTAGGCAGTCTGTGACTGCATTCAGCTGGGGTGTCTACAGCCAGGCAGCATATGACATATATTTGAGACCCTTTATCCTCTTGGTGAGCACTGCAGGTGTCAGGTAAGGTACATCCCATATGAGTCATTGTACTAGATTATGGGTCTGATAAGAGAACAGTACAGGGGCACAATGACCTCTGTTGATGTAGATGTGAATCCTTTCATGATACTGTGTCCAATATAAACAGTCTTCCTAGCCACATTGGCATTGTGAGTGTCACATAACAGGTTACTGTCGACTTGTGTCCCTAGGTCCCTGATTACTCCTTGCATACATAATGGTTTACCACCTATGTGGTAATTTGTGAGTACCTTGTTTGGTATTTGGTGGAACATTCATACTGTCCAGTGTATTCAGGATGTCTTGGTGGGGTTCCTGTGTGTGAGAGTGTGGTCTGTCGCATGCTACAGACTGTACAGCAGTTTTGACTACAGTTAGGTGCACATGGGTGGTCTCCGCTGCTTCGTGCATTGTCAGTTACCTGGCAATATGGGTGTCTGTGCTGCATATGGATACTCCCCCTCCTTTGATGTTTTGGTCCAGGTGTTGGGGCCATAACGCATGATATGAGGTATAACCTGGTAGTGCTGGTGTGCTGTCAGTAGGCTTGCAGCAGGTTTCTGTCACTGCACAGATATTGATGTTCTCCATACTGGGAAGTGCCTCAGGAGCATGCATATTGCAGTCTACACATCTGGCATTGGTCAGCATTACCCTTATGTTTCTTACCACTTATGTTTTCTAGGGTGGTGGGTTAGTCTTTTTGGCCTTGCCTGCGTACAGCTCTATGGAGGTGGCAAAAGCCTTATCCAATATCCAGATGCCCAGGGGTAACAGGTGCAAGCCATCCCTGGAACAGCAGCATAGCTTGTCATGCATGACATCTCAAGCAGACAGACATTAGATCCTCTTGGACTGACAGCTGTAATTGTGCCACCTGTTAAAGCTGATCATTCTGTGTTTGTACTGTGGCATCATTCTTGGTGAGGGTTGGATGCTGCAAATGGCCAGTGTCATACCGGCCCGGAGTACATACTCAGAGAGATCATCCATGTCTCTTTTCATGTAGTCCAGGGAGGTACTTCTCAGGTCATTCACACCAGCATGGACAATGACTGCATCATATTTCTACTTGCTTTGGGGTGACCTGCATACTTGTGTTATGTGGCGTATTGTAGCAGCCTACAGGCAGCTTACTGTACCCTTTCCCTTGTTCAGTCTGGTCAGTGGGACAGCAGTGTGTCTGCCTATAGAGACACCTATTACAACTGTATCAGGCATGTTGTTTCTCCTTCTGGCCTGTGACTGTTTGGCACACCAGCTTTGTGTACTATGTGTTGCATGTGCTATGTTTGGAGGTTGTGGTTGCTTAGGGGTCTGCTTTGGAGGCCTCTGTTGGTGTGGTGTGTTTGTAATTAGGGCATCTTGGAATGTTTTTCTGTGTTTATGTGTTTGGTTTACTGTTGTGATAGGTCTATGTGGGACTGGGTTTGTGGTGTGTGTGGTTACCTTCTCCTCCTGACTAGTTTTGACAGTAGTGAGTTGGGGGAGCTCAGCCTCTGGTTTGGATAAATGGTTGCATCTCTCACATATATTTGTATTTATTGGGGGGAGTTGAGGGTTGTCTGTGTACTTGGGGCAGGTGTAACATTGCCTCAGGATTCACAGATTCTACTTGTTGTAGCTGGCCTTAGTGGATTGTATGTGTGGATATATTTTATTGCCATACTACTGATCAGTGATTACTTCCCTTTTTATGTTTGCTCTATCATGTAGTAGCTTCCTCATTCTCTTGCATGGTTTGGTAATGGCTGGAGTCCAGCAAGCCAGATGCCTGTGTGTATGGCATTGTGTCTTGTTGTTATTTGTGATTGCATAATCCAAGCATTCCTGGCTGTGTTCATGGAATGCCTGTATAACAGGTTCTGCGGTGTGTCCCATATTTTGCACCTGCACAGGGCCTTTAGTGGATTCCACATCAGTTTGGAGGGGTGCAACTTATGCTTTACACATGTTTTTCACTGTGGTTTTCTGGCCAGGGACTGTGGTCAGGATGTGTATATCTGGTGTGATTACTCTATAGTCTGGTCTTACCAGTGAGGGATACACTTCTCATCTTGCCATCCAGTACCCATGTTGCTGATTATCACATCCAGTATGCTTACCCCTCTTGTGGGAGTGGTATGTTGTTCCTGGGCATTTTGGTTTATGGATTCTAGGAACTTTTCTCCTACTGTGTTGGTGCTAGTATAATGCTCCCAGTGTATGTCTGGGTATTTTCAGTCAACCAATATAATGTGGTTTGGGGGGCTTGATATATTCATGTATTCCAACATAGGCCAGGTGCAGTTCCTGGTGTTAGGACAGTAGTCTGCAACAGGCTATATACTGGGAGGCGGTTTTAGCCACCGGTACTTGACCATGGCTAGTCCATGCTGCTTCTTGTTGTGGTGCCAACATGGGGGTGTGGTTATCCTTGACAATTATTGCTAGTCACCCTACTTTTGTAGCTTGTTCCATGTTTTGAGGCTGTACAGCACAGTATGAGGTGTAACCTGGTAGTGTTATGGTGCTGATGTGAGCCTTGACCCAGTTTTCTATTACAGGACAGATATCAACATTCTCCATACTGTGTGCATTTACACTGCACGCATCTTGCTGTTTAGACTTCTGGTATTGGGTAGCATTACATCTAGGTTTCTATCCCTTGTCGTACCTATGAAGGTGGGTTTGTGTTTTGAGACTTACCTATTCAGGGCACGCTGTGGGTACTGACAGCCTTTGCCAGTATCCATGGGGCCTGGACTGATAGGTGCATGCCACCCCTAGCAGGTGGTGCATCATGTCATGCTCAGCATGTCTTCCCAGGCTGAAACACATTGGCTCCCCTTTGACTAACTGCATACTTCAGCCAATTATTGCAATTGATCATCCCATCGTCATATTGTGGCTTCATGCTTGGTGAGAGTGGATGTTAGTCAGGGTTCTCAAGTGTGCATATAGTACATGGTGTTATATTACTTAACACATGGCATTCATGCCTCAGGTGGTGCTGCAGGGCTGCCTCTGTCGGATGCACATATTACACTCTCTGTACATGTTTGTGAGCAGGTCATGTCATTTTAGGCATCCCTGTTATTATTTGAGTGAGTCAGAGAGGGGTATCATTCCCAGGGTTCCTGCTGAGCCAGTGTATGTGCTATGCATTGCCTCTTTGCCAAGGCCAGGGCATACTGGGCATGCCTCCTTCTGCCTACTGGGGCAGGCTCAGGTTGTTCCTCCTCCGAGTCACGCTCTGCCTGTGATGGCCTTGGCAATGGTGGGGGGCTGTTTGGCCCGGCCCTATGCTGGTCCTGCTGCAGCTGTTTTTGCAAGATCATATTATGTAGCATAGCACATACCATGACAATTTGGGTACATGTAGTTGGTGAGTTCTGCAAGGCTCCACCAGATGTGTCCAGACACCGGAACCGTGACTTGAGCAGCCCAAACACACGCTCTATTACATTACGTGTTTGTGCATGTGCCTTATTATGGCGTTCCTGTTCAGGTGTGTGTGCGTTTCTGATGGGTGTCATCAGCCACGGCTCCAGTGCATAATCTGCATCCCCCACTAGGTGTCCGTGTGGGATGTCCCCATTGGCAAATGTCTGGTACAGCTGTGTCAAATGCCAGATGTGGGAATCATGGTAGCTCCCAGGGCAGCCAGCACACACATTCATTATTATGCCCTGGGCATCACACACGACCTGGCAGTTGATGGAGGGGAAGCCCTTGTGGTTAATGTAGGCCCTACCCCGCTCACCGGCTGGTGCTTTGATGCGTATGTGCGTGCAGTCTATTGCACCCACTACCTCAGGGTATTCTGCTATTTGCTGGAAGAGATGCATATTGCTGGCCAATACCTCACGGGCATTGGGGAAATATACATGATCACCGACATGTGCTGACATGGCATCCAGGAACTGGTGCAGTACCCTGGAGGCTGATGCCTGTGATATCCCCATCATATCGCCAGTTGGTCTCTGGAAGGTACCAGTTGCTAGTATTCTTAGGCCAACACATACCTTGATTTCCACTGGGATGGGTTCCCCTCTGTTAGTTCTGTGTGTGAGGTGTGGCCTGCACAGCTCGACAGTTTGCTGCAGGAGGTCTCTGTCCACTCTATAGCACTCTACTATCTCCAGCTCATGTAACCCATGGTAGTAGACCCTGGGCCTGTACACTCTTCTCTGTCTCCTCACTGTGGGTTGTCTGGCACCATCTGCATTCTCACCACCCTCAGCAAGTCGCCTATGTCTCATTATGACAGCTATGGCAGCCCCCAGCATTTCTGCTCTGAGTTCAGCTTTTTCAGTTTTCACTTCTAATAGCTTACTCCTGTCTTGCAGTGTCTCTTGAGAGATACATCCTGCACTGCTGTTTGCAGTTTTAAGTGCTTGGCTGAGCTACTATTCTGCCTGTGTAATTGCCTGCTGCTAATTGTTTTCACCTGCTAGCTCCAGCAGTATTCCCTGCTAGCTTCCTACTAATTCTGTCGCTACCTTTTTCCTTTATGTTTCCTCAGGGGGGGGAGCAGCGTGCATACCAGCAGAAACACGCTCACAGTGGCTTACACGCGCGCACACATGCTTACACGGTTCAGAATCTGCTTATTCGGGTTAAAACGCATGCACACTAGCGCAAACAGTGTTACAAATCTACCAACACACTCCCACATGCTCAGTCTGCCTTACATGTGCACACACTGTCCTACTAGTGCCTCATGGTGCGCACACGTGCGCATGCACGCCCAGCAAGAAACTTTGGTGTAAGTAACAGTGTACACCTTCCATTTCTTGACTTTCCCATGCTTATCTTGTGGCACTCCTCTTTCCATGATCTGTGTCTGTCATCTGTCATGTAACACTGACCTCCAATGAACTGCATTTCTTTCTACCATTCCCCCCTGTGATGTCACCTATCTCCTACTCTATTCCTCCCCCTTATGTATCTCTTACACTACTCAGAATGTGCTCATTTGCTATGTGACTGTGGGATTCAGTATCCTAACCCTCATTTACATCAGATTGCCTACTAATGCTTAGTTACATGTCTTAGACTCAGCTTCCCCCCTTAGCAACCACTACACGGTGGCCATGTTGTTTTTGGTCTGCTGGTCCCTGCATTGTCATTCCATGTATTGCATAAAACCCACATTTGTGTGTTTATAACCTTCATTTTTATGTTTTATACAGCGCAGCCCATTTGCGTGGGGCTGCGCTGTGTTTAAACATCGTCGATCGCCGAAAAAAACATTATATTTTTTTAATATTTACATCGGGGTACCTTACCAATGGCCTCATATTTGGCCATTGGCATGCTGCCTGACACATATGCACCCTTTATTTGGAGCTGACATTGCTCCATTGTGATTTTTGCAGAAACGTACTCAGTTGTCAACTGAGTACATTTCTGCAGCTAAAACGGCTCTTACACAGGCTGCTTTCTGTTTCGCGGATCGCTACTCTACCTCATTTGCATGCCTTTCGGCTGCAAGTGAGGTATTTAGCATATCCACGCCCAGTCCTTGTAAGAGACGTTTTAGCTGGTCTCTTACACGGAGTTTCGGGCTGTTCCTGGATCGCGAGGCTTGCATGGAGTGTTACACGTCTCTTACACTCTGCGCAAGCCTTCGTGAATCCTGCCCCATGAGTATGTAAATGATTCTTTTGAGCTGGGCACACAGGATCTGAATTTCTTAGACATAGTAATGCCTTATTAAGTTTAATTTTGCTGGCTACCAAAAAAGCAATTACTAGGAAATGGAAATCAAAGTCTAAACCAACTATATCTAAAGTACTGACTATTATAAAAGAGATAAAAGAACTAGAGGAAGAAGCTTTAGAAAAGGGAAGGAACTATTACTTAGAAGTAAATGAAAATTTGTGGGAGAATACATGCAGAATAATGCTTAGGAAGAAGAGTGAGGTTTAGGGAAAGGCAGGAATTCTACATTTTATGTAATGCTTGATTGATGGTAGTTGCAGGGAAAGAAAAGGTATGTGATACATCATGTATGTAAATGGGAAAAAATATTAATATGTTATTTTTTCTGTTAATTTCTCTTTGACTATGTCTTTATTAAAGGTATTTAAAACAGATTTAATAGCTAAGATGGAATGGGATAAAATGAAAATGGTAATATACAAACAATCAACAGGGGAGTCTTCAGGAATATATAGTATTCGTGTAGAGATTTGAAATTTTGAAGGGAAAACACTAATAAAAACCTGGAAGGCTTTGTTTAACAGTATTTTAAAGGGAGGGACAGTACCACTATCTTAGAAAAAAGCTTTAGTGGTTGCATTAGTCAAAGAGGGCAAATAAATTTAAACTCAACTTCACATAGACCACTTTCAATTTTGAAGAATGTTTATAAAGCATGTATTTCTGCACTTGCTAAAAGAATGGCTAACGCATTGCCAAAGCTGATAAATAGGGAACAATGTGGCTTTGTGGAGGAGAGGCAAACATTTGACAACATTAACAGAAAGATGATGATTCAAGGGGAAGCAGAGTACAAGAAGACCCCATTATTGTTGGTGGCTGTTGATACAGGGAAGACATTCAGTAGAGTTTGCTTGGATTTTATAAGTAAGGCAATGGCAACATTTGCATTTCCCCACAAAATAATGGTGTTAATTAGGAAGATATATGATGGGTCAGAAGCAAGAATCAAGGTGGGAGGCTCCCTCTTTGACAAACTTTGTTTGAACAGGTGGACTAGGCAGAGGTTTCCTCTTTCTCCTTTGTTATTTTCCTTATACATATAGCTCATGACAAATAAAACAGGGAACTCACAATTATCATCAACCCTCTTTTCCCCATTTTCTACATGGGTTTGTGGTGTTGCATTAACTGTTGTCATCTATCTCAATGTAATGCCACTTTCCTTCCTTCTTCAGCAGCCATGCCTGACTGTCACAGGCCTTCTGGTACACAGTCGATCCACCTCTTTGCCGGACACCTTGGATTTCTCTTGCCTTCTTCCTCTCTCCTACACTAGATTGTCTTCTATTTTACTGTACCCATGTTAAATCAAAGTAATCAGTTCTCTTTGACCTCCTCTGCAATTGGAGCTGCTTGGGCTTTTTGCTCTAATATTCTCATTTCTTTGACTGTTCCACAGTGTGCATTCTACCACCCATCTCAGGCACTTCATCTCCATTAACTCTGGCTTCCACAGCTGTTCTTCCTTCACTGCCAAGGTTTCTGTACCATACAGTAGTACTGGTCAGACCATTGTATTGTACACTGTACTCTTTAGGTTCTTTAGCATTCTTCTGTAACACTCTCCCCTGATACTCTCTGACAGCCCTCTGAATCTAGCTTTGACCTCCTCATTCAGGCTTCCCTTCTGCTCAACCACACCACCTAGGTACTTGAAACTGCTAACCTGTTGCACTATTTTCCCTTCTATCACATTTCTCAGCTTCTTGTGATTTACTCCATTTGCTACTATTACAGCTGTCTTATCTGTAATTAGTTTCATCCCATTTGCCTTCAGTTTTTCATTTCATTCCCCAAACATTTGCTAAAGTTCTTGTTCAGAGTCTGCCTGTAATGCCACATTGTCTGCATATAACAACTTTGTTGATCTGTCCCCACCTACTTGTTTGTTAATGTACTCCATGAACAGTAGTGGATCAGAGCTGAACCCTGATACACACTTGCTCACACTGGGAACCCTTCTGTGAGTCCAAACACTGTTGATATTTGTCTTATTGGATCCTTGTACATAGCCTACACCAAACCTACCAATATTTCTCAGACTTCAAACCATTCACAGGATTGTCCAAATCAGCTTTCTTGGGACCTTGTTATATGCTTTCTCCAAGTCTAGGAATGCCCAGTTAGACTCTCCTTAGCTCTAGCTTCTTCTCAGCTATCTGTCTCGGTGCAAATATTGGGTTGATGGTACTGCATCCTGACTTTACATTCTACTATGCTGCATATTTGTTTATCAGTCGCCCTCCTTAGAACTTTGAAGCACAGGAGTTTGACGTCTCTGTACCGACAGCAGGTGTGAATGTTCCTTTTTTTCTTGTACGTTGGCACTGGTATGCATATTCTCCAGTCACGTTGGATTCACCTTTCTCTCATTATTGCTATGAGTATCCTCTGGAGTCATTCCCTAACTCACTCAACACCTTAATCATATCTGCTGTGACCTCATCTGGGTCATCCTCTTTAAAAATAAGGGACCCACATATTTAGATGTATAACTGGTATGGGTCTCAAAAATTAGCTTTATTTGCACATGATATTATTTTGTATTTGATAAATCCAGAAAAGAATATTTTAGGGCTGTGGAACATTTTGAGACAGTTTAGTTTTTTTCAGGCTATAAAATAAATGAAGATAAAACAAAGGCTAGAGCAGGGAATTATGTTCCCACACACGAAATCATTCAGCAAGACTCATATTTATGGGGACATGATAAGATGACGTATTTATAGCAGCCATGGATATCTGGGACAACACTAAATAAAAGACAATTCAAAACTGAGAAATTGGAAGAGCTTTACTATGGATATGGATAGTAAGGTACAAGCATTGAAACTGTTTGTAGTCCCCTTAATATTGTATACAAATCAAGCATATTTTTATCAACCAGAGGAGATGATGTGGAAGGTAATTAATAAAGATTTGAAGGAATTCATTTGGGAGGGAAAGAGGGCAAGAGTTAAGTGAGATAAGTGTTTTCTCTTGACAGAATGGAGTGGCTTATGACTACCATATTTGAAGGTATACTTTAGAGCTACACAGTTAAGATTCATACACATAACACAAGCAGAAGACTACAAATCAAAGTGTTGAAATTGGGGGGAATCCACTAAATAGAGAGAGAGTAGGATTTTGGATGCAGATTTTAAGGAGAACAGTAACAACCATGCAGAATATCATATCTACAGAGTAGTAGAAAATATTTTGAGAAGTAACCCAACACATGAATGAAGAGAAGAGATTTTACTAATAGGGATGACTGCAAATAGGGCATAGAAAATAGACAAGAAGGAACTGGAATTTATTGGAGAAAATTAGCAAGGGAACCAGCAAATGAGGAGCAAATAACTAGGGAGGCAAAAGTCATACAGTGGGATGAGACCAAGTGAAATTTCAGACTATGAGTTGGAGACTGACTTCCTTACCATATATAGATAACAGAGTATTGGCATAACAAAATGGATAAAGTACTATTAAATGTAAGATCAGTTCTGGTTGAATTTATAATTGAATCTAGCTCAGAACTTGCCGTAAAAGAAACATATATAGTAGGGCATATAAAATGAATGCTTGATAAGTATACACATCAATGAGAAGAGATTAGACATGGAAGTGAGAATGGAAAGGCAATATAAAAAGAAACAATGGGAGGATATTGGTATTGCTCTCAAGTATGCTACAAAATATAAACATTTTAGAATTTTTAAATGGAAGTGTTAGCACAGGTATTTTTATTCCCCAAGCAGACTTCAAAGAAATTTCCTCCAGGTAGCAGCAATTAATGGATCTGTGATGGGAAAGAGAGGGGTATCTTTGAACATGTTTTTTTTTGGGAATGAAACAAGTCAATAGACTTTAGAAATTCCCTACCAGGTACCTTGTAAGGGAACAAATTATTTTAACTAATGAAGTAATCTTTTGAGCTGGGATATAGAAACTGAATTGCCTAGACATAGTAAGACTCTACCAAGCTTAACTATGTTGTCTGTCAGAAAAGCAATTACTAGAAAAATCGAAATCAAAACCAAAAATAAATGTACTGGATGCTGTAAAGGGGATAAAAGAACTGGAGGAGGGATGTTTAGAAAAGGGAAGCAACAAATTTCATACACAATAAATGTAATCAGTAGGGACAATACATACAGAATAATGTTCAGGAGGAGAAGTGATATTTAGGAAAAGCAGGACTTAAGCAATCTGTGTAATGTTAAACTGAACAATAACTGATGTTTTAAGCACCACTATCAAAATATCACTTAAGACCTAGGCACACATATTTTAATAGAAAACAAACCATATCAATCTTTTCCCATTTACACGCATTCTGCATTATGTGTTTT
Organism: Protopterus annectens; assembly: GCF_019279795.1. Lineage (NCBI taxonomy): Eukaryota > Metazoa > Chordata > Ceratodontiformes > Protopteridae > Protopterus > Protopterus annectens. The sequence goes on from NC_056741.1 coordinate 534,928,101, forward strand.
CTTTCTTTATAACAACTTTCAGTTCAGCATTACATAAATCACTAAATTCCTGGACCCCCTTAAACCTCACTACATTATTCTCCATATGTTCCCACAAATTCTATTTATCTCAATGTAATTTGCTCCTTCCCTTTTCTAAAAACTCCATTTCCACTTCTTTTCTCTCTTTTACAGCATTCAATATTTCAAGTACAGTTGGTTTAGATTTTGATTTCCATTTTCTAGTAATTGTTTTTTTGGCAGCCAACAGAATTAAACTTAATAAGGTCTTACTATGTGTAGGCAATTCAGATCCTGTGTCCCAGGTCAAAAGAATAATTTTCTTAGTCACTGTAATTTGCTCCACCAGTATTTTTGATGGAGTACTCTGTATGGAAATTTTTTAAATTTGACAACTCATTACAGTCTCAAAAACATGTTAACAGATACCTCTTCCACATTGTACCTCCAACATTTGCTGCCTACCTGAGGAAAAATTCTTTGAATTCTGCTTGGGGTATAAAAATAACTGTGCAAACACTTCCAAGCAAAATCTTAAACCTTCTGGACTTTATTGCATACTTGAGAGCCATATATATGTCCTCCCATTGTCCCCCTTTCCCAGTCTTTTCCAATCTCCTCTGATTAAGTCTTATAGGTATCACATAATATTTTATACACCCTACTAATTAGCCAATTTTTAACAGCAGTTTCTATTCTTGATTTGACTAGAAACTCTACCAGAGTAGATATTTCACTTAGGTCTCCACTTTCACATTGTCTTTGCCTTTACTCTGATAGGGAAGGCAGTCTCTAGCCTTCAGTTTAAATGTCTTCCTGGCCTCATCACACTCTGCTTCCTTTCCCTTTCTATTTTTCTCCAGTAAATTCCAGACCCTGTTGCATATTTTTCTGTCCCTTACTTGCAGTCACCATTATTTGCAAAATCTCTTTTCTCCATTCCTACTTAGGTCTTAGAATACTTTTTTTCAACTTTATGAATATAATATTCTGTATGGTGGTTATTATTATCCTTACGAATCTGCATCCAAAAATCTCACTTTCAACTTATTTCCTGAACACTCCCTTGCTTAGTTATCATCCTTTTCACTTTAAATTATAACATCCAGTTTGTGTTTTATAGATTCATAGACTGTTACTAGGCTAATGACCTGGGGGCCTTTCTAAGCCTAGCCAAGTTTTCCCGAAAAAATGATGTTCTGACAATTGAGGTATTGCCAGCTATGCCAGGAGAAGTAGGGCAGTGGATGTGTAATATATGTCAGCACAGCTAGCTGGAATGTTGTAAAGAATTATATGTTATTAGTATATCAAACTGATTTGTACAGATGCTTGTGTTGAAAAATGTATTTGTATTTGTAAAGCTGATTGTGTTAAAAATGTACAAACAATGTGCTCTGCTGGACAGAAAAAGAAATACACATGCATTATTTTAACTGTTTAAATATATATGTTTTAACACAGGATACTGAAAGAGAAGAGGTTAATCTCAATCCACCTACCTTTGAAAATAGTTTGAAATTAAATTACCTGGCTTAGGCCATAAAGATTGTATCTTACAGTTATAAATGAAGCCAGAGAGAAAATGTCTGCACTATGAAGATTTCTATATTGTCTTTGGAGTAAACTAATAGCTACTCTGGAATGTTGGAGGTTTGAAATTGTGTTATGGCTTCCAGAAGCTGCAGTATATTGGAAAACACTATATGAGTGTATTATTAACACATATGTGTTAATGCTGACAGTTTCTAGCAATGGAGATAGCATGGGAACCAGAAGTCAGATGACCAGATGTATGTGATGTCATTCCATAATCTAAGACAAAAATTATGTTTAATATTGCAGTCTGTTTTTGGAACCTGACAGAGAAGGACCCTCACCTACTTCATCTTACCTTGCTCTAGCAAGTGAACCAGAGAATAGTGATTCTTTAGATCAGTCAGGAAAATATAGTGAGATTAGTTAAGTACTGTTTTTCTGTATCTGTGTGAATCTATTTGTCTGTGTTATTTTAATATGTCCTGTTTTCGAAACTCTAGTGTTTACTGTAAATAGACATTTAGTATTTTCATGTTCTTTTCTTATTTATTCTTAAATATATTTAAACTTTTCATTGTGGCTAGTCTTTTAGAGAATATTTTAATCTCTGAAAGTGCTTATATATATTTGGTGACAACTCTGGCTGCTCCTGCAAGCCTTGCTGTTTGTCAAATTACCATTTGTAATAATATTAATTTCACTCAGTATAACTGGGTACCCTTTCAAGAGCCTTAAAGTGCCTGGCTTTGGAGTGTTTGGTGGCAGTGTAACTACCTTATAGTCTAGGCAGAAGGGGGCATACCTAGTAAATCTGTAATAGCCTTTCCCAGGTGTGTGTTAAATCAAATCTCAAAGAGAGAGAGTATATGTGTGTGTGTGTTTGTCAGCAGTGACACGAAACACCGGCTCCACAGAGAGGATGGTAGAAGACTTGGCTTGGACACTCAGCTGAGGTCTCAGCTCTATAGCTGTGCCAGTGGGGAGTCTTATTGGGGACCTGGAGGGAGACAGATAGAAAAATCCAGACCCTGGACTGAGTGTATTCCTTATGTGCTCTTAAAGGTAATTGGAAATCCTGGGTGTATCCATTTTGTTCCAAGTGAACATTCCTCTCCAGTGCCAGTGGTGAGAATTCAGACACCTTGATTACTGGCCCAGATTGGGTATGTCACATATTGATGAGATGAGCAGTGGTGTGGATATTGATCTTCTGTAGCCTGTAAGCAGTTGTCAGTAAAGGTGTGTGTATTCTTGACAGTCACAAGGTAAACACACATAGTTTCATTTTCACAACAGTTTTATTATTTCATTTTATTTTATTTTTGTTAGTTTAGTTTAGTCAGGGAAAGCAGGCAAAGATGTCAACAGAAGATTATGGCAAGCTGACAAAGAACCAGTTGGCCAAGGTGTGTGAAGCCAAAGGACTGGTGTATGCCAACCTGACTAGATAGGAAATTATTTCAGCCTTAGTTGCAACTCAGACCAGCAACCAGGAAGACAACCAGTTTGGTGATGGGGATGTACAGCCCTCAGAAACAGGACAGTTCACATTTCCCTCAGAGGACTTAAAAATCCATCTGGAGTTAAAGGGACTTGAACTGGAGGCCAAACATTTCAAATTAGAATCAGCAGAGAGACTGTGGTGTTTGGAGGTCAAAGAATCAGTAGAGAGAGAGAGAGGCATTTAGAGGGTGAAAAAATGAAAAGCAGCATCAATAGGAGAAGGAGATGCTGACTCTTCACTAGGGTCATGGATGCAATGGGGAAGGGAATAACCAAACTCCAGAAGCAATAAATATCAGTAAATTTCTTCCACAGTTTGCAGAGGGTGATAATTTTGATAGTGTTGTTCATATATTTGAAAGGGTATGTAAACAGTATAATGTTGACCAAGGGCTCTGGGTATGGTTCCTGACTCCTTTACTCCATGGTAAAGCTGTAAGTGCTGTTTCTAAATTGTCTGATACTGATTGTTTAAACTATGGTAAAGTAAAGAAATGTTTACTTGAATGTTTTGAGTTAACACCTGAAGCTTACAGAAAAAAAGTTTTGTGAGCATAGACGGAAGGCAGATGAAAGTGTGTGTGATTATATTGCTGAGTTAAGCACTTATTTTCATAGGTGGGTGAGTGGGTGTCGGGTCACCATTTTTGAATGGCTGGCAGACCTTTTGGTGAAAGAACAAGCCCTTAGCACTTCATCTGAGGGAATGAGAATCTGGTTGGCAGACCAAGAGTGTAACTCTGTAGATGAGCTAGGGAAAAAGGGGGATCTCTACTTAGCAAGTAAGGCATCACTGCACAGGAAGGGGATATCCAGTGCTGCACATGGATATAAGGGAAGCCATGGTGGGCAGCCTAAACCACCCCAACAGAGTCCACCAGTAACATGGGAAGCCACTAGTTTAGGTACACTGCCAGGATAAAAGGTTAAATGTTTTAAATGTAACCAGTGGGGTCATATATCATATAGATGTCCACAGAGGCAAGGTGGGGAACAAAAGGTGGGGGACCCAGCAAGTGGGAATAATAGTATGCCAGTAGTAAGTTGCCTGGAGACAACATGACTACCAAACTATCACTAGAGGTTATATCTTATCTTAGTGGATGGAAAACAGGACACTGCTATGAAAAACACAGCCTCTGACATAACTGTTTGAAAGCCTGCAGTAGTTAAACAGAAGCAGTACTTCCTTGGGCAGTCCACTCAAGTCAGAGGTTTAGGAGGGACCCAATTCAAAATGCTTTTGACCAGCATTCATCTTGACTGGGAGGGTGGAAAAGGAAGCAAGCAAGTAGGTGTATTTGAAAATATCCCTGTAGATGTCTTGAGAGGGAATGATTTTGCTAATGCAGTACCTTGTGTGTATGCAGTTACATGCAGTCAGGCTTGGAGACAGGCATGTGGGTCTTGTCACCTGGGGCAGACCCAGGCAAACCTCACACCTGAAGCCAGGGTTAGTGAGGTGACTATTTCAGGGAGGGAGCTACAATGTAGCAGTGAGCATGAAAGTGAGCCACAGCTACTGGTAGGTACTAGTTTTCCATTGGACAGGGTGACTGCAAGGGCAGGGGTGAATGGTAGTACCCAGGCTAACAGTGAGGCACTGCTGTCAGAGGATACTAGACTTCCTGTGGAAGGGGAGCTAGGAAGAGTTACAAAGATAGAGTTGAGACAGGTTCAGCTGTCAGACCCTACACTGAGAGGCTTGAGGGAGGTAGCTAGGGAGGCGTCTGATTCTCAAGAAAAATGAGAACCTGTATACCGAAACAAAGGGTTACTGTATAGAAAGTTGACCCCTGAGGGAGTGCCAGAGTATGAGGTAATGCAACAGTTGGTATTTCCTAGAGCCTACCATCTAGCACTTTTAGCCATAGCCCATGACATTCCTTTTGCAAGTCATATGGACATAAAGCATACCAAGAGACATATTATGCAAAACTTTTAGTGTCCTGGGATTGCAAGGGATGTAACAGGGTACTGTAGGACCTCTGAGCACTGCCAAAAAGTAGGCAAGGTAGGAGACAAGGTCAAGGCCCCTTTGATACCTTTGCCGGTGATTAAGGAGCCATTTCAGGGGGTAACTATGGATATTGTGTGGCCTCTGAGTACCCCAAGCTTCACAGGAAAGACGTACATCCTGGTGGTAGTAGATTATACTACTAGATACCCTGATGCAGTGGCTCTGTCCTGCATCGAAGCAGAGAAGGGGGCAAATGCTTTGTTAGAGATTTTAAGCAGGGTAGGTTTCCCAAGACAAATACTGACTGACAGAGGAGCCAATTTCATGTCAGACCTGCTGGCTTGTCTGTGAAGCACTGTGGGGTGAAGCACCTAAAGATTACCCCCTACAGTTATCAGGCTAATGGTCTTGTGGAGAAGTTAACCTCTACACTAAAGACCATTTTATGGGCACTTGAAGACCAGGTGCCCCAAGAATCCACAGATTTTTCACCTTTTGAGTTGCTGTATTGTCATATGGTGAGGGGGTCATTAGATTTGATTCATGATGAGTGGGAGGGTGAGTGTGAATTACACAAGGAGTCTGTTGTGGCATATGTCCTAAACATCAGGACAAGGCTTAGGGAGGTCATAGGCTTGGCCAAGGAGAGCCTGGGAGGAGCCCAGTAGTAGAAAAAGGTCTGGTATAACAGGAATGCTCAAGCCCAGGAGTATGCTGTTGGACAGCAGGTTATGGTTCTCATTCCTGTCAGACACAATAAGCTGCAGACAGCTGGAAGGGACCCTTCAAAGTGGTAAGGAAGGTCAGTGATGTTGACTACATGGTAGAACTGCTAGGCAAAAGGCAGGGGCACACATTGTATCATGCTAACATGATGAAATCTTACCATGCTAGGGAGGCCCTTGTGCTGAGTATAGGTTCTTAGGTTCATAGGTAGATACTAGGCTATCTGGCCAGGGGCATTTATAAGCCTAGCCAGAGTGTGTCAGCTTTCGCTGCCCCATTGATTAATTAACTGAGCCTCTGTCAAGCAGAGCCAATGAAGTGATCCCAGGGGTGTATTTTCTGTTACCCATCCACTCGTCAAGATTTCTCAGTGTTAGTGAGGGCCTCTGTCTAATGTAGTTAGGAATTTTGTTCCAAAGCATGGGGAGTCTCTGTGACAGGAATCTATCCCTCCAGCATGTTCTATTTATTGTTGTGGTGAGGTTTATCTCACTAGAGTGCGTGGCTCGCAGTGACTTCGATTTCTTTAGGTGGAGCATGTCCATCAATTCTGAGTTGGACATGGCTTTGTAAGTCAGGCAGAGATCACCTCTGAGTAAGTGATATGCCACTGAGTACAGCTGGAGTTTTTTCAGTCAGGCTGCATAGGACATATGTTTGAGGCCAGTAATGCTCTTGGTGAGGTGCTTTTATGGTCTTTCCAGCTGTTGGAAGTGTCTTGTGAGGTACATTCCAAATGGGGCATTGTGCTCTATGATGGGTCTGATGAGTGACGAGTAGAGGGGCACTATAACCTCTTTATTTCTAGATGCAAACCCTTTAGTAATTAGATGGGCCAACTAGAAGGATTTCCTAACTACTTTGGCAATATGATTGTCAAAGGAGAGATTACTATCTACCTGGGTACCCAGATCTCTTATTATCTCTTCTGTATTAAGGGGGCTGCCACCTATGTGGTAATTCGTGGGTGTTTTGTTTTTCCCAAATGGGATGACTATGCATTTTTTTGGCATTTAGCTTGAGGCCATGACTTTGACACCAGGTGTCTGTCTCAGTAAGGACTTTTTGAAGGATGTCTGTGGCAGCCGGAGAGTCAATTATGGCTCCCAGTTTGCAGTCATTGGCGAACTTGGTTAGCCATAGTCATCCTGTGTTTGCATGTACTTCTGAGAAGTATATGCCGAACAGTAGGGGTCCCAGGACCGAGCCTTGTGGGACACCACTTGTGACTGGTTTAGAGTCAGACCTAGAGCCTGCTATTCTTACCGTGTGAGTTCTGTCTGTAAGCCAGATGGCAACCCATCTTGTGATGTAGGGGTTTATGTTCAGGCTGGTGAGTTTTTCTATAATACCCAAGTGAGGAATGGTGTCGAACGCCTTGCCGAGATCAAGGTAGGCTGTGTAAACCACCTTTCCCTTGTCTATGCCCTTGGTGACTGTCTCGAAGACGTCAACCAGGTTTAGTAGGCATGATCTGCCCTTAACAAAGCCGAACTGGGTCGGGTCAAGTGTTTGGAGGTTCCCAATGTCTTTGTTAATGAGTTCCATGATGATGCGCTCCATAGCCTTGCAGACCAGGCTAGTCAGGCTTATGGGGCGATAGTTACCAGGGTCAGTTGTGGCCCCTCCTTTATGGAGTAGAATAACCATTGCTGTGCACCATTCTATGGGCATGTAGCCTGTGGAGAGGCTGAGGTTGAACAGCGTGTTTAGGTGGGGGGTTAGTTCATTCTGTAGTTCATGCAAGAAGCAGCCTGGGACACCATCTGGCCCCATTGATGCTGTGTTTTTGGCTTTTGAAAGGGCTGTTTTCTCCTGTGCTTCTGTGATTTCCAGGACACTACACTTTTCCAGTATTGTTGTGAGCCCTTTTGAAGGTGAGAGGGGGGTGAACTTTGCACTGAATCTATCTGCCAGGATATTGGCAATATCAGTAGGTTCAGTATATTTTGTGCTATTTTGCACTAGCTCAGAGCACATATGCGAGTTGCCACTTAGATTCTTGACATAGCTAGAGAAGGCTTTGTGGTTATCTTTCAAATCATTGGCTATTTTTCTTTCGAAGTTAGCCTTGGGTGATTTTATGAGGGACCTTAGTTTCTTACTGATACTGATCAGGGATGCCTTTCCTTCTTGGGATTTGCTTTTTTTCTGAGCTAGTTTCCTCCTTTTGTTGTATAACCTGTTTATGGCAGAGGTCCACCAGACTGGTTTCCTTCTCTTAGGGAAGTGAGTCTTGGTTTTGCTAGGGATGGCATGATCCATGCATCCTTGTAGGTGCTCATAGAGTGCAATTGTAAAGGATTATGCATCTTGGGCAGTGTTATCCTTTAGCGTAGGTGCTGTGAAACGTACCACCTCTGCCGTAAGTCAGGTGAACTTTGCTTTAAAAAGATTTTCACTGTGGTTTCCTTGGTTGGGGTGGTGGTGGGGTGTGGACATCCAGAGTGATTAGTTTATGGTCTGATTTAACCAATGACGGGTTGACCTCCAGTGCGGAACACCTGTCGCCCATGTTGGTGATGACCAGGTCCAATATGTTTTTGCCTCTGGTAGGGGAGTTTACCAGCTGATCCACAGCATTTGAGTTGATACATTTCAGAAAGTGCTGAGCCTGGGAGTTTGTACTCAAGTAGTTTTCCCAGTTAATAGTAGGGTTACTGAAATTGCCCAATATCAGGATGTTCGGTAGGACCTTCATATTTTCCAGTGTCTCCAGAAAGGTGGAGTGGTGGTCCTGGGTCATGGAGGGTGATCTGTAGCAGGCCACAATTTGCATTGTAGATTTGCCCGATGTTAGTTGCACATGGATGATCTCAGAGGTATCATGCTGCGCCACTAACCTGGAGGTGTGGGTATCCTTGATGAATATGGATACACCCCCTCCTTTTGTGTTTCGGTCCGTGTTCTGTGGCCGAAATGTGTGGTATGAGTTGTAGCCCAGTAGTGCCGGAGTGCTGTCTGGAGCCTTGAACCAGGTTTCAGTTACTGCACAGATGTCGACATTCTCCATACTTAGGAGTGCTTCGAGCGCATGCATTTTGAGATTTAAACTCCTGGCATTGAGTAGCATAACCCTAATTTTTTTACTTGTGCTGTTTATGGAGGTGGGTTTGACTTTTGAGCCTTGCCTAAAAAAGGCACTATGGGGGCAGCAAGAGCCTTGGCCAGTATTCGAAAGCCAAGGGGTGACAGGTGCAAGCCATCTCTTGCGAAGCAACGCCGCTTGTCGACCATGTTGTCTCAGGCTGACAGACACTGGATCCCCTTTGAATGACACCAGAAGCTTAGCCAATTGTTGAAACTAATCATTTTTTCTTTATACTGAGGTATCATTCTTGGTGAGGGCAGGATGCTACTCAGGGTCAGGTTTATACCCGCCTGGGCTACATGATCAGTGAGCTCATCCATGTCTCTTTTCAGGTAGTCCAGGGAGGTACGTCTCAGGTCATTCACACCATCATGAACAATGACAGAGTCATATTTGTACTTGTTCTGGAGTGACCTGAGTGCTTGTGTTATGTGACGGATTCTGGCTCCCGACAGGCAGCTAACAGTAACCTTCTCCTTGTCCAGCCTAGTGAGTGGGGCGTCAGTGTGCCTGACTATAGAGTTACCTATTACTAGTGTGTTAAGTATGTTATTTCACCTTACGGGCTGTGATTGTGCAGCACATTAATTTTGTGTTTTATGTGTTGCCTGGTTTGTGATGGGAAGTGCAGGTTTTTTGGGTGTCTGCTTTGGAGCTCTCTGATGCTTTTGCAGGTTTTTATTTAGAGCCTCCGAGTATGATTTTGTGTATTTATGTGTATTTTTTGCCACTGTTGGTTTAGTAGGTCTATGTGAGGCTGGAGGTGTGGTGCAAGTGTTAACCTTCTCCTCATGACCATCTGTTCCAGTCTTGGGTGGAGAGACCTTAGCCTCCAGTTTGGCTGTGTAGTTGCATCTCTCGCATATGTTAGTGTTTTGTGGTAGGAGGAGAGGGTTGTCTGTGTACATGAGGCAGTTGTAACATTGCCTCAGGATACCCAAGTTCACCAACTGGACTGGAGAGTACACCTGAAGTTGCCCTTTGGTCATGCCTGAATAGTAGGGTGAGCTACTTAGTCACTTTGTTGGTGAGGGGTGGATAAAGAGCCTTGCCCTGATGGGCAATCAAGTGTCAATTTTATTAGTGCTTGCTAATAGATCTGAGCCAGTGCTGGACTGTAGGATGCTTTTTGAGTGCTTAGGTTGAGAGTTAGACTAGTTTCAAGTGAAAAACTGAAGAGGAGGCTTAGTGGAGCCGGGAATAATTTAACCCTAGCTAACTGGTGCTGCCCGGCTCACAAAATCTTGCAAACATGTTTTTTAAACTACTAACTTCTGGGCTGGAACCACTCCTCCAGGGACAAATGGCTGCTCAAAGTTCCCCTCTCTCACAGGTGAAAAGAGAAAATTCCCTATATCCAAGTAAGGTATGGGCAACTCAGAAACTTGTAACACAGCCCTGAATTCAGCACTAGCCTGAAAACTGGTCTATACTAGCTTAGAGGGGCAGGAAACAAGGACATTTTTTTTGAAAGGATAAGACAAGAACAGTAAAAAGTACACTTAAAACAGCTGTAAATGACTACGAGTGATCAGAAAAGGCTATCACACTTTAGTGTGTAGCCTACAACAGTTAAACAATTTATTTAAACAAAAAACAACTTTTTAAAAGTGCAGGCAGTCAAATAAGTACATTATGTGAAAAAAAAACAAGCTTTTAAATTACAATAAGTGCTGGAAAATCAGCGTTTAGGTGGAAAACAGTTAAGTACAGCAAGAAAATACAGAAAACTGGTACTCAATCACTCCAAAGTCTCTCTTTTAAGCTAGAAGGCTTGTATCAGTTTAAGGCTTTCTAGTGCTTTCCAATAGGTTAGTTACAGGAAAGATGGGAAACAAGTGCAGATGTGGTCTTTTAAACCAGAAAGTTGAAAGAGATGGACAACTTCCCAAATGATCAATAAACTACAATTCCTGGGCCAAGAACCACTCCTGTTGTGGTAGACAGACTACCTAGTACTTACCACTCCCACAGATAACTAGAAGGCTCCACTCCAACACAAAGGCTTGGGGGGCTCAGAAGCTTATAAACAGTCCTGGATACAGCAAATCTGTACCTGGACTAGATTAGTTATTGGAAAGGTGGGGAATCAAGTGCAAAAACAGGCTTTAAAACCAGAAAGGTGAGAGAGATGGAATAACTGTCCAAACTGCCAATAAAAAAAAAAAAAAACTGTCGGACACTGCTAATAAGACTGATAAAAGTCACCAAGTGCAGTAGCCACGCAGAAAATATGCCTCCAACTCCGCTTGATTAGGGCTGAATAATGTTTATTCCTTCACGAAAACGCAAAAACAACGTAAACACATGAACGCCTTTGTTAAAAATATATATAAAATACACAGCATTTTTGTCTATTACTATGACTTCCTCAGATGACCAGTATATTGCTGAAATCCATTCATTTATATACATTCACTTAATTAGCTATCCAATGACAATCCTCTAGTAATTAATTAAATAAATAAAGTCTTAATGTTAATTTACAAAGGAAAAATATTTTAAAACCCTAGCTAAAACCATGAACTTCATAAGTTATGTCACATGTAAAAAACTGTGTGTTTAAAACCAATTAATGACCTTGAATAGATGTTATAACCATGTTAGAAGTTAAAATTGATGGAGAAGAAATAAATAAATAAGCTTTGTATTAAAACTCACTATAAAACCTTTTTAAATTAGTGGTTTGGGGGCGCCCTCTGGTGGCCAAACTAAATTATCTCACCTTATTGCTATAATTTTGCAGATCTTAATTTTAGCAACGGTAAAATAGATATATTATCATTCAAGCCTGGATATTTACCGGCTTCCAATGTTAATTGCCACCACAACTCTCTATATTCTATTTTATCCTCCCAGGGTCCACCCCTGATATCACTTTTAATTTGTTTGATTACTAAAAATTTATACTTATATTCTACACGTCTTACTGTGTTTTATAGGGCATTGCTTTCCTTTTTTGTCATTATTTCATACATGTGTTCATAAATCCTTCTTTTTAATCCTCTCTCTGACTTACCAATATGGAAGGACCCACATTTTTCACAGAAGGCCAAATAAACTATAGCTTTTGTTTCACAATTAAAATATTCTGGGCTATAAACCCATCTCTTTCTACTTTCTAAATAATAACCTTCTTTGTTTATGACATGAATACACTGACTACAACGCCCACATTTATACGTGCCTATTTTATTCCTATTATTATTATAACTATGTTTATTTTCTAAAATGTTACCTATATTTTGGGAATTCTTATAAATTATTTTGTTAGATATTTTGGACAAATTCTCTATATCTGTAAAATATATGAATTTTTCCCATTCCTTCAAAAATATTCTTTTAATACCATTATTTATCCCATTGTATTCCAATATTAATGCCTGCTGGAATTCTTCACCCTTAACATTTTTGTTATATGCATTAATTAATCCTTTATCATTTCCTGTTTGTTGTTATATATGGGTAGAAATCTATCATTCCTTCCTAATTCCACCTCTCTTCTTATTTGTTTAATAAATTCCATGGGGTAGCCTCTCTCCTGAAACATATTCTCTAACAAATCACATTCATTCTTAAAGTCTTTATTGGAGCTTGTCATACGGCTACCCCTGACAAATTGTCCTTTGACTATATTTCTTTTACAATGCATAGGATGTGCACTTTGAAAATGTAGATATGAATTACAGAAAGTTTCCTTTCTGTATATTTTAGTTTCAAATTTCTGACCCTCTTTATAAACTTCTAAATCCAAATATGTTAATTTATTTTCTGAAGTTTTATGTGTAAATTCTAAAAATGTAGTTGTATCCCTCATATATATTAAAAATTCACTTAATTTTTCTGTTCCCGCAGTCAAAAAAATAACTATATCATCTAAAAATCTTTTGCAAAGAATCCAGCAGGTTTTAAATTCTGATTTCAATATGAAATTTTCTTCCCAGTTTGCTAATATTAGATTTGCATAGGTTGGGGCACATGCGGCACCCATTGCTACCCCTTTTGTTTGTTGAAAGAATTCCCCTTTGAAATGTATAAAATTATATTTCAGTACCAAGTCCATAAGCCAAATATTAACCAATTTTTCCTCGTGTGTCATTCCTTCATATTCATAAACTATTTCTTCTAACATTTCTTTGCCTTCCCCGTAGGGAATTGATGAAAATAAATCCACTATGTCTATAGTAATAAATAAAACATTATCCTGCCAGGGACATTCCCTTAAGTCCCTGAGTAGATCCCAAGAGTCTCCCAATATGTTAGTCCTTTTGGTCCACAACTTTTTAAATTTGTTATCTATGTATTTAGCCAGAGCCTGTGTTTTAGACCCTTCTGCTGAGACTATAGGGCGAAGAGGTGGGTCAGATTTGTTTTTATGTATTTTCGGTATCCCAAATATTGTGGGTATTCTGGGTTTATCTACATTTAGGAATTTATATGTATTATAATCAATCAATTCCTCTTGTAGCATGTCATATAAATCTAAATCAATTTTATTATAAGCTATGTTTATTTCATTAATAGATACCACCTCATACCTCGTTTCATCCCATAACATAGTATTCATTTTACTTTCACATATAATATTATCCATGAATACTATTCCTCCCCCCTTGTCTGGTTTCATAACTCTAACATTCTCATTATTTCTTATTTCATACAATAATTCCTTTTCTTTTTTACTTATGTTCCACTGATACCTATTAATCCTCTCATATTTCCTTATCTCACCCTCCATCACCCTCTCCAAATTTTTTAACTGGGGGTGTAGGGTGAATTATAAGTACTCTTTCTCCTTAACCCTTCATGATTATAATTGCTCCTACCTGGGAACATAACACTCAAGTTGACTTTCCTCAAGAATAGTTTGATGTCTAACAAACTTAGTAACATCACCTCTTTTGTATGGTATAACTTTCAAACCTTTTGAGAATAACCCAAAATGTTCCCTTTCTATGTTGATATTACTAAAATTATATATAGAGAAATTATTCCATGTATTTTGATATCCATCTATAGTAATTTCCTCAGTGGATCTATCAGGGTGGGTTGGGCAGGTATTCTTTAAAATCTCCCCTTCCCCCTTCTCCCTCCTCTCCTTTGAAAATTTGTATGTTGTGGGCCCTGCTTATTCATAAGTCTCTCAGACCTACGTAAAGGTGGAAAAGCTTGGTCATATTCCATATCATCTTCCCTATAGGAAATTTCATCTCCTTCATGGGTTTCAAAATTAAGTTCCTTATTATTGAAGGCCATATCTGTATAATAATTAAAGTTAAAATTATTGTGTGAATTTTGGGGCTTAGGATAGCTAGTATGATTTTCATATTCCTTCATATCTCTTTCCAGTTTTTTTTATTTTTCTGTTTATTAAATCCTCACATTTTTTATCTATGTCTTTCCTTAAATCATAGTACTTGCTCTTTTCTTCCTGTATACCAAATATCAAGTCATCTTTAATATACTGGTCCAGAACATCTATATCTTTTTGAATAACCTCTTGCAACCTGACATTTTCTCTAATCATCAATTTAAGTACATCTAATCCACATTTATTGAATACTTCAATGAGTTCTTTGTAAAAGACAGAGTCAAGAACAACATTATTAGGGAATTTATAAATTCGCAATCCCTTCGGTACAATTTCCCTGGAGATACATTCTCTTAAATATTCATTTTCTATCTCCAGGGACCTATATTTGTACATAAGTTTATTCAATTGATCCAGTTTATTTTGTATGTCCCATCCATGACATTCTGCTTGCCATTGTTATTAAAATTAAATTTAGGCTTTATACGTAACCAATCCTTAGTCTCTTTGTAAAGATTAACTTTCACAGTACCTGCAACCATTGCCCCATCGTTGATGTTTCTGTTACTTGTATCAGCACTTCTGCTCCTAATTCCATTGGAACCTGGTTGAAAAACATTCAGAGTAAACTCAGGATTAAAAGTTCCACCAAGGTCGCCGACGTCGGTTGGTATGCCAATAAGCTCCCCTTGTTCACCATTTAGCGGTTCTTTTTCTTTTACTCCATTACCAGGAACGTGTATGTGGGCTAGGTTGCTGTAAATCCCAACTAGGGATTGGCTGAGAGGTGTAAGCATATTGATCAGTTCTGTGAGTTGGCCAATGAGTTTACGAGTTTGGTCAACTTCATCATGCCCCCTTATATCCGGTGGAGGCGGCGTATTCATCTCCGCTCCATAAAAGACCAAGAAAAACAAACTGTCGGACACTGCTAATAAAACTGGTAAAAGTCACCAAGTGCAGTAGCCATGCAGAAAATATGCCGCCAACTCCGCTTGATTAGGGCTGAATAATGTTTATTCCTTCACGAAAACACAAAAACCACGTAAACACATGAACGCCTTTGTTAAAAATATATATAAAATACACAGCGTTTTCGTCTATTACTATGACTTCCTCAGATGACCAGTATATTGCAGAAATCCATTCATTTATATACATTCACTTAATTAGCTATCCAATGACAATCCTCTAGTAATTAATTAAATAAATAAAGTCTTAATGTTAATTTACAAAGGAAAAATCTTTTAAAACCCTAGCTAAAACCATGAACTTCATAAGTTATGTCACATGTAAAAACTGTGTGTTTAAAACCAATTAATGACCTTGAATAGATGTTATAACCATGTTAAAAGTTAAAATTGATGGAGAATAAATAAATAAATAAGCTTTGTATTAAAACTAGGGTTGCCACCTTCCTTCACGGCTAAAACCGGAGCAAAGCCATGCCCCTCGCGTCACCAGTAACCCCGCCCACCCCAACCCCCTCTCCCGCCAACATACCTCCTATTTTGTGATGTCACGACAGCATCACTCAACGGGAATGCCCTCTTTTTTTGTTCCCGCCGCCTGCTTTTGGCTGATTTACTATGCTTTTCTGAAAAAAAGCATAGTAAATCAACGATTAAACTCCGATAGTCTGTTTCCTTTTTGAAACAGAATACCGGAGTTTGTACAGTGTTTTCCGGACTACCGGAGAATCAGTTTGATTTCCTGATAGTCCAGAAAAAAAACGGAGGGGTGGCAAGCCTAATTAAAACTCACTATAAAACCTTTTTAAATTAGTGGTTTGGGGGCGTCCTCTGGTGGCCAAACTAAATTATCTCACCTTATTGCTATAGTTTTGCAGATCTTAATTTTAGCAACGGTAAAATAGATATATTATCATTCAAGCCTGGATATTTACCGGCTTCCAATGTTAATTGCCACCACAACTCTCTATATTCTATTTTATCCTCCCAGGATCCACCCCTGATATCACTTTTAATTTGTTTGATTACTAAAAATTTATACTTATATTCTACACGTCTTACTGTGTTTTATAGGGCATTGCTTTCCTTTTTTGTCATTATTTCATACATGTGTTCATAGAGCCTTCTTTTTAATCCTCTCTCTGACTTACCAATATAGAAGGACCCACATTTTTCACAGAAGGCCAAATAAACTATAGCTTTTGTTTCACAATTAAAATATTCTGGGCTATAAACCCATCTCTTTCTACTTTCTAAATAATAACCTTCTTTGTTTATGACATGAATACACTGACTACAACGCCCACATTTATACATGCCTATTTTATTCCTATTATTATTATAAATATGTTTATTTTCTAAAATGTTACCTATATTTTGGGAATTCTTATAAATTATTTTGTTAGATATTTTGGACAAATTCTCTATATCTGTAAAAGATATGAATTTTTCCCATTCCTTCAAAAATATTCTTTTAATACCATTATTTAACCCATTGTATTCCAATATTAATGCCTGCTGGAATTCTTCACCCTTAACACTTTTGTTATATGTATTAATTCATCTGAGGAAGTCACAGTAATAGACGAAAACACTGTGTATTTTATATATATTTTTAACAAAGGCGTTCATGTGTTTACGTGGTTTTTGTATTTTTGTGAAGGAGCAAACTGCCAATAAACTACAATTTCTGGACCAGAACCACTGCTCTTGTGGTAGATGGGCTACTTAGTGCTTACCACTCCCACTGATAAGCTAGAAGGCTTCTCTCCAACACAGAAAGGCTTGTGGGGGCTCAGAAGCTTACCAACAGTCCTGGATACATCAACTATGGATCTGGACTAGGCTAGTTACAGGAAAGGTGGGAAACAAGCACAAGTGCGTCTTTTAAACCATAAAGTTGAAAGAGATGGGAAAAACTGCCCAAACGGCCAATAGCTACAATTTCTGGGCCAGGAACCACTCCTCTTGTGGTAGATAGGCTACCTAATGCTTACCACTCCCACTGATAAGCTAGAAGGCTTCCTTTCAACACAGAAAGGCTTGGGGGCTCAGAAGCTTACAAAGAGTCCTGGATATAGCAAATCTGTACCTGGACTAGACTAGTTACAGGAAAGGTGGGGAACAAGTGCAAACGCAGACTTTTAAGCCATCAAGTTGAAAGAGATGGAAAAATGCCTAAACAGCCAATAAACTACAATTTATGGGCCAAAGCCACTCTTCTCATGGTAGATAGGCTACCTAATGCTTACAACTAGTAAGCTGACAAGTCATTCAATAACCCGTTAGAAAACTGGTTTGTTGGTTCCACTTTTTAATGAAATAAAAATAAAAATAAAAAATACAATAATGCGACAACAATTCTCCGTACTAAGCGCTTTCACCCACAATCGTATAGGGCATCTTCACAGTACAAATTCTTCACTAAAAAGCCATCCTTTATATAGTTGGAATTAAATGAATAATTAATTAATTGGTTAATGATGTAATTGTATAATAACATAATTACTAGTAAGACACTGGAGAAACAGTATAAAAGAAACATCTAGAGAAACAGTGTAAAAACACTGAAAATTTTTCGGAGTCCCAAAACGTGTGTCCAATACTGTAAACCTTAAATAAAACATAACTTTCATTTTCTAGTAATTATTTGATAAACACTAAATATAAATAAAGATTAATCAAAGTTAACAGTGTTTACCAGTATTTAACAGATGAAAATTATTTGACAGATAAAAAGGTTTAACAGATAAAAGCATAAAACAGCAGACATAAAAGCCGAAATTATAACACGCTGTTGATCTCACAAGATATAGATCTCACAGGTTCTACACATATTGTACACATATTTAAAATATAAAATTCATATACATATACTAAAAATAAAAATTATTAAATATATATTATGAATTATGAATTGTGAATTGTGAAATAAGTAGTGTGTAATACTTCCACGATCCATCTACATCAGTAATATCTTGAATAAATTATACTTGTATTTAATTTATTTATAATGAAATAAATAAATAAATAAATAAATATATAAATATATGTGTATAAGTCCATTCTTCAATAACATGTTTTTCCAGTAATAATCAATCATTAAAAAATTAAAAAATGGTCATAGATCAAAATTTATAATATTAAAAATGTTTAAATCATACTTAAATAAAATATGATTTTAATTTAAGTACATTAGAAATAGAAACAGAATCGTTGATGCCTGGCAGCATACAGGCATTAAGCCTAAGTTGCCAAAGGCATTCTTTGGCTTCCAAAATGACTTTTTCATCACCCCCCCTTCTGTACATTGTGTGGAGTTCTGTCAATAATAAAGAATAGAAATCTCTTAAAATTTGCACATTTGACGCTATGATTGTATAAGGCACTGGTATTTTTGTGTTTTTTAATATCTCTGACGTGTTCTGCTATATGTACTCTGAGCTTTCTAATTGTTTTACCAACATAGGAAGCTTGACATGTGGAGCAAGTAGCAACATAAACCACCATAGTTGAATTACAATTACCGTGGCCCAGACGTTTGATTGTTTTTCCAAAATTCGTTATAGCAACGTAAGGGCCATTGTTAATGTATTTGAAAAACTGACATGCTCCACATTTACTCATTCTTGACCTTTTGAAATTGTCACTATTGGTACTAGTTTCAAAAATATCTTTCAGATTTCTACCTCTACTATATGTGATCTTAGGATATGTGCCCACCACTTCCGATACTTCTCCATTGTTACTAATAACACTATTCCAAATTTCATGTATAATGCTCGCAATTTCAGGAGATGTTTCATTGTAAGGTAATATAAAGGTGTCCTGTCTAGACTTAGCTTTTTTATCTTCGATTGTGTTACTGACACCAAATAATAATGGGTCTGTATAATGAATGTCTTTTAACATTGATCTCTTTCTTAACATTAAAAACTAAGTCATTTGGATAACCCCTGTCCAAAAACATCTTAGATAGTTTTTCCATCTCCAAATTAAATGCTTCATCGTTGCTAATAATTCTGGACAGCCTCACCATCTGACCCTTAACTAAGTTTTTCTTTTGGCAATATGGATGACAGCTGTCAAAGTGTAAAAAAGAGTTTGAGAAAGTCTTTTTCCTAAATATATTAGATTCTATGTTGTTATTCTGGAATGAAAAAACTATATCCAAAAATGCACAATCATTGTTGTATATTTGATTGGTAAATTTAAGAAAACTAGATGTCTTACCTAAATATTCTACAAATTCAACAAATTCTTCCTTACTACCCTTCCAAACAATCAGTATATCGTCCAAATACCTTAAATAAACAACAATTTTATTCCAAAACGCAGATGTAAAAACATACTCTGTCTCTCAGTGTGTTAAAACCAGGTTTGCATATATTGGGGCACACCTTGCCCCCATGGCCACACCAGTTTTTTGTCTGTAATATTCTTCGTTCATATATAAAAAATTGTTTTCAAGAACTATTTCCATCAGTTCTGTCAAGAATCTACATTTCGGTCCTTCTATCCCACTAAATTTTAATAGGGTGGCCTCAAACATTTCCAAACCTTCTTTGTGTGGAATTACTGTGAATAAATTCACTACATCTATGGTAGCCATAAAAAATTAGGCCCTATTTTTTCCTTATTTTGTCTTATTAATTCCAGACAATGCCATGAATCCTTTAACACATGTGGTAGTTTATTCAATGTCTCCTTACAATGAAAATCTATATATGCCCCAATGGCCTCTGTCTTGGATCCTCTAGCTGAAACAATAGGACGAAATGGGGGGTTCTGTGGATTCTTATGAATTTTAGGAATTCCGAAAATGGATGGAAAAACTGGAAACTCAACTGATAAATAAGAAAACTCATCCTTATTAATAATGCCATCCATTAAATATTCGTATAACAACCAATCAATTTTTGTGTATGCTCTATACATTTCACTTTTACTAGTCATCTTATTGTAGTAATCTGTATTTGTCATTATAACTACACCCCCTCCTTTGTCCAGTTTCATGATTATATAATTGCCTGACGTAGTTAATTCTCTCAGACAAAATACTTCCGCTGAAGTCAAGTTTTGCATGTTGTATGTTTTTTTTATTTAGTAGTCTCCTAATCTGGCTTTCACATAATGCTTCAAAAATGTGAATCATGAACAAAAACTTATCAAGGCTCTACTTGACAGAATGCAGAAGAGCCCAGTCACTAAAGAGATTATCGTTTCCGATTCACAGGAGCAGTTATACACTCTGCATTCTACTCCTAACACCAGTTTTCACAGACCGTCAGCTAGTAATCATTCTAGGAGTCCTACCAGAGGAGGAGTCAATACAGGAAGTGACATTTGAGTGGATGTACGCTTGAACTCCGTGCAGAACACTAGGGGCGGACAGAATGGAGGCATGTTAGAAACACTAGGGGCGGACAGAATGGAGGCATGTTAGACACAGTAGCAGGAAACGAAACTCATTATACAGAACTAAAACAATTTTTAGCAGCTCCTACACTACGTGACCGACAGGAGCTGAAAGGCAGGGACATGGGAACTCTTAACACGCAATTTAAGGAGTTCGAACGCATGCTACGGACCTACAAGTCAATCCAAATGGACAACGCATTTCTTGAAAGATCCTTGGAACTTCGACAAGTACCTAAAGGATTACGTGTTTTCAAATTACCTTATGGTTTTAAAGAAGGTACTGTTTTATTTGATGAGTTAACTGAACTATTTGATAAAACTGGACTGGAACTTTTAAAGCTAGTTATATGTAACAACAACTATAAATTGACATCCTTAAATGAACAACTGTGTTTGTTAGATAAAAGTATTAAACAAGATTTGTTATATGAACACAACAAGTTTCGCTTAGAAAATATTTTTAAAGATATGGACAAATTTGTTAACAAAGGGTTAGATATCAAGAATCACAAACTTAGTAGGGACACTTCTGATTATAAGAACAAGAAGGTTTACACTCATTTCAAAGAACATAGGAACATGAAACATTACACTACTACTACTGAGGCTGGTTATGGTAGGGAAGTGAATAGAGCCCCTTTTAATGAGACAACAAATAGAGTAGAAAACATGTTTGAAGAGGAAGGTCAGGGTTTTTTTTTAGAAGAACCACCTCTCAGGAGATCAGAACAGATACGAGAGCGTTATGGCAGTCACAATTATCAGCAGAACAGAAATTACAACAGGACAGCATAGAGAGCCAATTCTTGGCGGAGATAAGTCCATGCTTTTTATTAGATCAAACTGACAAAATGTTTTTATTACATCAGACTATGCCTTTCAGTTGCCAGATATTAATTGTTCTAACACAACAATTTATGGACACCGAGCATTAGACTATGATACAGCAGCAATTTCCGCTAGTATTGACAGTGACAATTATTGTTCCATTGTTACTGAGGGGGGTTTTAGTATATACAACTTTACGGACAAAAAGTTTGACAAGGATTTTTTAGCTTTATTTAGAAGAGGTTTTACCTTTGTGCCTTCATTTAAATTAGATATAGGCAAAGTACTAATTAATTTAAAACTATACACTAAAATTTTGAATTTAAAAATCTTTTTTTCAAACAGCATGAATCACACTTCTGATTCTGGCAACTTCACTTTAAAACACAGCAGCATATTTATACCCCCACAGAATTTCATGATTCACATTTTTGAAGCATTATGTGAAAGCCAGATTAGGAGACTACTAAATAAAAAAACATACAACATGCAAAACTTGACTTCAGCGGAAGTAGAGTCTGAGAGTATTAAGAGAAGTCTGAGAGAATTAACTACATCAGGCAATTATAGAATCATGAAACCGGACAAAGGAGGGGGTGTAGTTATAATGACAAATACAGATTACTACAATAAGATGACGAATATGTTGGATGACAGTAACACCTACGAAAAAGTAAGTAAAAGTGAAATGTATAGAGCATACACAAAAATTGATTGGTTGTTATACGAATATTTAATGGCTGGCATTATTAATAAGGATGAGTTTTCTTATTTATCAGTTGAGTTTCCAGTTATTCCATCCATTTTTGGAATTCCTAAAATTCATAAGAATCCACAGAACCCCCCATTTCGTCCTATTGTTTCAGCTAGAGGATCCAAGACAGAGGCCATTGGGGCATATATAGATTTTCATTGTAAGGAGACATTGAATAAACTACCACATGTGTTAAAGGATTCATGGCATTGTCTGGAATTAATAAGACAAAATAAGGAAAAAATAGGGCCTAATTTTTTTATGGCGACCATAGATGTAGTGAATTTATTCACAGTAATTCCACACAAAGAAGGTTTGGAAATGTTTGAGGCCACCCTATTAAAATTTAGAGGGATGGAAGGACCGAAATGTAGATTCTTGACAGAACTGATGGAAATAGTTCTTGAAAACAATTTTTTATATATGAACGAAGAATATTACAGAAAAAAAACTGGTGTGGCCATGGGGGCAAGGTGTGCACCAATATATGCAAACCTGGTTTTAACACACTGGGAGACAGAGTATGTTTTTACATCTGCGTTTTGGAATAAAATTGTTGTTTATTTAAGGTATTTGGACGATATACTGATTGTTTGGAAGGGTAGTAAGGAAGAATTTGTTGAATTTGTAGAATATTTAGGTAAGACATCTAGTTTTCTTAAATTTACCAAACAAATATACAACAACGATTGTGCATTTTTGGATATAGTTTTTTCATTCCAGAATAACAACATAGAATCTAATATATTTAGGAAAAAGACTTTCTCAAACTCTTTTTTACACTTTGACAGCTGTCATCCATATTACCAAAAAAAAACTTAGTTAAGGGTCAGATGGTGAGGCTGTCCAGAATTATTAGCAAAGATGAAGCATTTAATTTGGAGATGGAAAAACTATCTAAGATGTTTTTGGACAGGGGTTATTCAAATGACTTAGTTTTTAATGTTAAGAAAGAGATTAATGTTAAAAGACATTCATTATACAGACCCATTATTATATTTGGTGTCAGTAACACAATCGAAGATAAAAAAGCTAAGTCTAGACAGGACACCTTTATATTACCTTACAATGAAACATCTCCTGAAATTGCGAGCATTATACATGAAATTTGGAATAGTGTTATTAGTAACAATGGAGAAGTATCGGAAGTGGTGGGCACATATCCTAAGATCACATATAGTAGAGGTAGAAATCTGAAAGATATTTTTGAAACTAGTACCAATAGTGACAATTTCAAAAGGTCAAGAATGAGTAAATGTGGAGCATGTCAGTTTTGCAAATACATTAACGATGGCCCTTACGTTGCTATAACGAATTTTGGAAAAACAATCTGACGTCCGGGCCATGGTAATTGTAATTCAACTATGGTGGTTTATGTTGCTACTTGCTCCACATGTCAAGCTTTCTATGTTGGTAAAACAATTAGAAAGCTCAGAGTACGTATAGCAGAACACGTCAGAGATATTAAAAAACACAAAAATACCAGTGCCTTATACAATCATAGCATCAAATGTGCAAATTTTAAGAGATTTCTATTCTTTATTATTGACAGAACTCCACACAATGTACAGAAGGGGAGTGATGAAAAAGTCATTTTGGAAGCCAAAGAATGCCTTTGGCAACTTAGGCTTAATGCCTGTATGCTGCCAGGCATCAACAATTCTGTTTCTATTTCTAGTGTACTTAAATTAAAATCATATTTTATTTAAGTATGATTTAAACATTTTTAATATTATAAATTTTGATCTATGACCATTTTTTAAATTTTTTAATGATTGATTATTACTGGAAAAACATGTTATTGAAGAATGGGCTTATACACATATATTTATTTATTTATTTAGTTATTTCATTATAAATAAATTAAATACAAGTATAATTTATTCAAGATATTACTGATGTAGATGGATCATGGAAGTATTACACAGTACTTATTTCACAATTCACAATTCATAATTCATAATATATATTTAATAATTTATATTTTTAGTATATGTATATGAATTTTATATTTTAAATATGTGTACAATATGTGTAGAACCTGTGCGATCTATATCTTGTGAGATCAACAGCATGTTATAATTTCGGCTTTTATGTCTGCTGTTTTATGCTTTTATCTGTTAAACCTTTTTATCTGTCCAATAATTTTCATCTGTTAAATACTGGCAAACACTGTTAACTTTGATTAATCTTTATTTATATTTAGTGTTTATCAAATAATTACTAGAAAATGAAAGTTATGTTTTATTTAAGGTTTACAGTATTGGACACACGTTTTGGGACTCCGAAAAATTTTCAGTGTTTTTACACTGTTTCTCTAGATGTTTCTTTTATATTGTTTCTCCAGTGTCTTACTAGTAATTATGTTATTATACAATTACATCATTAACCAATTAATTAATTATTCATTTAATTCCAACTATATAAAGGATGGCTTTTTAGTGAAGAATTTGTACTCTGAAGATGCCCTATACGATTGTGGGTGAAAGCGCTTATTACGGAGAATTGTTGTCGCATTATTGTATTTTTTATTTTTATTTTTATTTTTATTTCATTAAAAAGTGAAACCAACAGACCAGTTTTCTAACGGGTTATTGAATGACTTGTCATCTTACTAGTTGTTCCAATATTTACCTAATGCTTACCACTCCCACTAATAAGCTAGAAGGCTTCCCTCCAACGCAGAAAGGCTTGGAGGGCTCAGATGCTTACCAACAGTCCCGGATACAGCAAGTCTGTATCTGGACTAGACTAGTCACAGGAAAGGTGAGAAACAAGCATAAATGGGGCTTCTAAATTGTATCAGCCATGTATGACAGCCATGTATCTAAAGTGGATGGCAGGAGGAGTCTGAGGGTATCTTTGGCTACATCAAGCCAGCCAGCAAAATGCAAAGTTACTAAGGTAGAACCTAGGGTTGCAAACATATGACATGACAGTGCAGAACTGTAGTGGGGACAGCAATGCCAATGCAGAAGGGTTCTCAAGAAGAGCATGGGTTAAGGTATTCCTAGACAGGCCCATCCCTCTCAAGCAATGTTTGTCAAGGGTCACTTGTAAAACTAGCTTGAGTCTTCAAAGGGGGGAGAGGTGTGTTGATGTGACGTATTACCAGCTATACCAGGAGAAGTAGGGCAGTGGATGTGCAACAAATGCCAGCACAGCTAGCTGGAATTTTGTAAAGAATTATATATCATTTGTATATCAAACTGATCTGTACAGCTGCTTGTGTTAAAAATATACCAGCAGTGTGCCCTGCTGGACAGAAAAAAATATACATGCATTATTATGATTGTTTAAATGTATATGTTTGACAGAGGATACTGGAAGAGAAGAGGTTAATCTCAATCCACTTAACTTTGAAAATAGTTTAAAATTAAATTACCCAGCTTAGGCCATAAAGATTACATCCTTACTAGGAAGCTTTCTGTATTGTCTTTGGGGGGAACTAATTGCTACTCTGGAAGGGTGGAGGTTTAAAATTGTTTTATGATTTCCAGAAGCTGCAACAGATCAGAGCAAAATGCTATGTCAGTGTATTATTGATACATATCTGCTAAATGCTGGCAGTTTCTAGCAATGGGGGTAGCATGGGAGCCAGAAGTCAGATGACCAGTTGTATGTGATGTCATTCTGTAATCTAGGACAAAAATGATGTTTAATACTAGAACAGACTGAAGTCTCATTGCAGTCTGTTTTTGGAACCTGACAGAGAAGGACCCTCACCTACTTCATCTTGCCATGCTCTAGTAAGTGAACCAGGGAATAGTGATTCTTTAGATCAGTCAGAAAAATATAGTGAGATTAGTTAAGTACTGTTTTTCTGTATCTGTGTAAATCTGTCTGTGTTATTTTAATATTTCCTGCTTTTGAAACTCTGGAATGTACTGTAAATAGACATTTAGTGTTTTCATGTTCTTTTCTTATTTATTATTAAATATATTTAAACTTTTCATTGTGGCAGGTCTTTTAGAGAACATTTTAATCTCTGAGAGTACTTAAATATATTTGGTGGCAGCTCTGGACGCTGCTGCAAGCCTTGCTATTGGTCAAAATACCATTTGTATTAATATTAATTTTACTCAGTATAATTGGGTAGCCTTGCAAGACCCAAGCTGGCATTGGAGTGTCTGGTGGCAGTGTAACTACCTTATAGTCTGAACAGAAGAGGCATAGCTAATAAATCTGTGCCAGTCTCTCCCAGGTATGTGTGTGTGTGTGTGTGTGTGTGTGTGTGTGTGTGTGTGTGTGTGTGTGTGTGTGTGTGTGTGTGTGTAAATCAAATCTCAAAGAGTGTGTGTGTACCAGTTATTTGGAGCAGGGACACGAAGCACTGGCTTGACAGACAAGCTGCTGTAAAATTTGGCTTGGACACTCAGCTGAGGTCTCAGCTTTATAGGTGTGCAAGTGGGGAGTCTTACTGGGAACATGGAGGGAGACAGATAGAAAAATTTAGACCTCAGACTGAGCATGTTCCCTGTGTGCTTTTAAGGGAAATTGAACTTGATGCAGAGAGCTGCATCTGGAAATCCTGATGTATCCATTTTTGTTCCAAGTGAACGTCCCTCTCCAGTGCCAGTAGTGAGGATTCAGGCTCTGTGATTACTGACCCAGAGTGGGGACATCACAGATGTCCTGTATACAAATAAGACATTGAGGGTTAGGCATTTATCAGCTACCTCTGTCCATAAGGGTCATGGGTGACAGGCCCAGTGTAAATTTCCTATTCCCCATCCACTGGCCTAGATTGTTCTTAAACTGGCTAACAGACAAACTCACCTTCACATGGATAGGAAGCCTGTCTCATAGGAGAGGCAGTCTCTGGGACACGTCTCCCTCTCCAGCATGTTTTCTTTAAGTCACAGACAAAATTCAGGTCCCTAGACCTTGCATTTCTGGTACTTTTTGATTTATGAAAATGTAGGAGATTCATAAATGTGGGGTTTGTAGATGTCTTGTAAGCCAGGCATAGCTCACCCCTCAGCAGTCTATAGAGGTCTGAGTAGAGGAAAAATGGTTTTAAGGTAGTCTGCATAATCCAGGTTTGTTACAACTTGTATTATTTTTGTAAGGAACGTTTGAGGTTGTTCTAGTTGCTGCAAATGCCTGATCAGGTACATACCAAAATGAGCATTGTACTCTATGATTGCTCTGATAAGGGTGGAGTAAAGTGGGATAATGACCTCTTTGGACCTAGATGGCATGCTCTTACTTATAAGTTGCACAACATAAAAGGATTTCCTTACCACTCTGGCCACGTGGTGGTCAAAGTTAAGGCTATTTTCTATTCACTTACCTAGATCCCTGACCGCTGGATCAACTCTTAGGAGTGTATTTTCAACATGGTAATTAGCTGGGATTGTTGACTTCCAAAAGGGTACAATTATGCATTTCTTAACATTGAGTTTAAGACCATAACTTTGGCACCATTTGTTAGTCAGAGATAGAGCTTGTTGAAGAATGCTAGTATCTGCAGAAGAGTCGATGATAAATCCCAGCTTGTAATCATCTGCAAACTTAGTCAGCCATAAACCTTCAGCATTTGCTTCTATTTCAGAGAAATAGATGCCAAAAAGGAGCTCTGGGTGATTCCAATTGTGACTGGCCTCTTGGGTCTATATTAGAACATTGAAGTTTCAAAACTTTGAATGTTCTAATATTGACCCCTATGCAGCGAAAGCTGAAAATATCGAAGCAACAGAAAACCAAATTTTTTCCTAGGGAAAGAATTCGGTTGCCTGTTTCTGTTGCTTCGGTATTTTCAGCACTGTGGTGGAAAGTTACGGGTCGGGTTCAGGTAAGTGTGCGATTGAGTGTGGGTTAGGTTAGTTAGGGTTAGGGTGCAGGTTAGGTATGTGTGCGATTGTGTGGACGTGAGGGTTAGGGCAGGTTAGGTGAGTTAGGGTTAGGGCGCGGGTTAGGTATGTGTGTGATTGTGTGGACGTGAGGGTTAGGGCGGGTTAGGTGAGTTAGAGTTAGGGCACGGGACAGGTAAGTGTGCGATTGTGTGGACGTGAGGGTTAGGATGGGGTAGGTGAGTTAGGGTTAGGGCGCGGGTGAGTGTGCGATAGTGACGGACCTTAGGGTTAGGGTTTGGGTTAAGGTAAGTGGATAGTTAGTGGTGTGTGTATAGTTTAGTGTAGGATTAGGTGTAAGATTTTAGGTGTATGTGTATGAATTGCTGTTTGTTTGTTGTGCTTGTGTTGTGTGTATGTGTTTTGGAACAGCAATTTTTTTCCCTTGGAAAAAAATTGCTGTTCTGTATGTTTGCTGTTTTCAGCTTTCGCTGAATAGGGGTCAATATTAGAACATTTGAAGTTTTCAAACTTCAATGTTCTAATATAGACCCGGACTCTTAGTAGAGGTGGCCTCACCTAGTTTGCCATCCTGGCTGCTATCAGTGAGCCAGTTGGCTATCCAGCAGGTGATAAAATGGTTTATACCTAAATTAGTGAGCTTGTGTATTTTGCTTGAGTGGGGTATTTTATCAGAAGTCTTGACCAGGTTGAGGTAAGCTGTGTACACTGTTTTACCTTAATCCAATGCTTTAGTAAACCTCTCAAAATGTCCCACCAGATTAACTAGGCATGACCTTCCTTTAACAAATCTGATCTGTGATGTGTGTAGCATTTGCAGGTATATGAGCCTTAAATGTATAGCTCTAAAATATCCATTCAAAAAAGGTAATTATAAATCACCTTGTTCTGTTGGAAGGATCAACTTATCCCAGTAAATTCTTGTTCTCTTCATATGCCAGATACAATCTAGATAAATTTCTTTAATTCTTTATTAATTCTTTACCACAGCTTTTCCTCTGGTTGATAAAAATGTGCCTCAACTTTATATAAAACTGAAGGTACTAAAAACATATTTACTGCTTGTATATTAATATCAATATCCATAAATAAGAGCTTCCAGTTTCACAGTTTTTGTGTTGTCTTTGTTCATTTTTTCCCACATATACTTAGCTACCACAACAGAAGCCTTTTTAATCCATACTCCTAAATACTTCATTTTATCATGTTCCCATAAATATGATATTGTATAACCAAGTCATGAGTAGGTACATCATTTACAGCTATAGTCTTTGTTTCATCTTCATTAATTTTATTTCCTGAAAAGACTTAAACTGTCTCAAAATGTTCCACAGCACCAATATGTCATTTTCCAGATTTATCAAGTACAAAATAATATCATCTGCAAATAAATTCAATTTTTCTTGACTACCATACCAATTATATTCTAGAAATTCTGAGTCTCCTTTTTTCTTTGCCAGTGGCTCTAAATGTAAAGC
Source organism: Protopterus annectens (assembly GCF_019279795.1). Taxonomy (NCBI): domain Eukaryota; kingdom Metazoa; phylum Chordata; order Ceratodontiformes; family Protopteridae; genus Protopterus; species Protopterus annectens. The sequence continues at coordinate 534,957,499 of NC_056741.1, forward strand.
AAATACCAGATGAAAAAGAGGACTGTCTTGCATGGTTCCTCTGTACAAACACAATTTATCAGAGAGGAGCCCTCCCACTTTAATTCTTGCCTCTGATCCTTCATATATTTCCATAAATTAGCCTTATTATTCTATCAGGGAATTCAAATGATTCCATTGTCCTACTCATAAAATCCCAGCTTACTCTGTTGAGTGTATTTTCTCAATTAAGACCCACCAACAACAGCGGTAGTTTCTTACATTCTGCTTCCATCTAGATCATCATTGTTCTATTAATGTTGTCAGATGTTCGCCTCCATTTCACAAAACCAAATGTTTTTAAACAAAAAACATTTTATTAAATTATCACTTATGACATAGGCAATCATACATTTATATAAATGAAAACAAACCGTACTGACATAATCCCAGCTGCAAGCATTTTACCTCACAAACTATATTGAGATAATCCTATTTGCAAACATTATACATCACTTATAATCTACCCAATTATTGTCAGTCAAACATTACATAGCTCATTCAACTCCTGCCTTCTTTTAAACCTAATTCCTCTCCTGCATGTATTGTTCCCACAGTTCCCATTTTTCCTATGTAATTTGCTCCTACACTTTTTAAATATCCCAATTCCAGTTGTTTTATCTCTGTTACTATATTCACCACTTCTAGTACAGTTGATTTATACCTTGATTTCCATTTTCTAGTAATTGTTTTTTTTTTTGGTGGCCACCATAATTAGACTCGGCAAGGCCTAACTATTGTTTAGGCAATTCTAATTCAGTATCATAGCTTAGAAAAATCATTTCCCTGGTTATACCAATTTGCTCATCCAGTATCTCTGACAGAGTAGTCTGCAGGGAATATTTGATGTCTACCAATTCATTACACTCCCAGAAAATATGTTCCCAATCATCTCTTTCTTCCCCATCACACCTCCAACATTTTCTGTATACCTGAGGAAAAAGTATCTGGAGTCTACTTTGGGTATAAAAATATCAATGTAAACATTTCCAAGCAAAAATCCTAAATCTTCTAGATTTTGTTGCATATTTGGGAAACATACATATATCCCACTACTGTTTCTTTGTGAATTGCTTATCCAGTCTCTCTTCCCAATCCTTTCTAACCTCCTCTGATTTATTCTTATAGTTATTATGAAATATTTTATATGCTCTAATAATTATTCCTTTTTTAATGGCAGCTTCCATTCTAGATTTTACTACAAACTCTACTAGTGCTGGTCTTTCAATTATGTCCCCTCTATTTATTTCTCTTTGCTGATGCGCTGATATCAATCCTTGATAGGGAAGGCTTTCTCTAACATGCATAAATTCTTGGCATCTTCCCATTGTATTACCTTTCTCTCTAGTTATTTGCTTCCAATACTTTGGTCTCTTTTCCAGTTTTATCCAATAAATTCCAGCCCTCTCTTGCTATACCCCTATGAGTAAAATCTCATTTCTCCATTCCCATGTTGGCTTAGTTCTTAGAATACTTCTGGTACTTTATGAATATAATATTCTGTATGATTGTTGTTATTCTCCTTAAAGATCTGCATTCAAAATCCCAGTCTCTCCTTGTTTCTTGAGCTTACCCCCTTTTTCATTATCATCCCTTTCCACTTTGAATTATAGTTTTCTGCTTGTGCTATGTATAGTAGCCTTAATTCTGTGTTATAGTTTTCTGCCTGTGCTATGTATAGGAGCCTTAACTGTGTAGCTCTGAAATACCCTTTCAAATCAGGTAATCCCAATCCACCCTGTTCTATTGGAAGAATCAACTTAGCCCACTTGCCTCTTGCCATCTTCCCCTCCCAGATAAAATCCTTCAGCTTTTATTAATTGTTATCCACAGCTTTTCCTTTCTTTGATAAAAATATGTCTGACCTGTGTATAAGACTAAAGGACTAAAAGCATTTTAATTGCTTATATCGTACTATCCATATCCATATAATAGAGCTTCCAGTTTCTCAGTTTTTGTATTATCTTTTGTTTAGACTCTTCTCACATATCCTTACCTGCCACATTGGAATAATTTTTAATCCATGGTCCTAAATATTTCAGTTTATCAGGTCCTCATAGATATGGATATTGCCGAATGAATTCATGTGTGGGTACATAATTTACTGCTATTGCCTTTGCTTTAGCTTTGTTCATTTTGTATCCTAAAAAGATCTGAAACTGTCTCAAAATGTTCCACAACACTGTAATGTCCTTTTCAGGTTTTACCAGGTATACCTGTGCAAATAGAGCAAGGTTTTCTTGACTGCCATACGTTGAATTTCTGAGTCCCTTATTTTCTTTGCCAGTGGTTCTAAATATAATGCAAACAGCAAAAGGGAAAGTGGACACCCCAGCCTGGTTCATCTGTTGAAGAAGAAATTATCAGAGAGGAACTAATCCACTTTAATTTTTGCCTCTGATCCCTGATATATCCTCCTAATCAACCTTATTATTTTATCAAGGAAATGCAAATCCTTCCATTGGCCTTCTCATAAAGACCCAGCTTACGCTGTCAAATGCTTTCTCTGCATCAAGACCCACAAATAACAGCAGTATTTTTTTATATTTTGCTTCCCTCTGGATCATCAGTGTTTTGTTAATGTTGTCAAATGTTTACCTCCCCTCCAGAAAACCACACTGATACATATCTATCAAGGTTGGCATCACTTTTGCCATTCTTGTAGCTATTATAGACATAAACACTGTATAATCATGATTTAGTGTTGAAACGGGCCTGTTTGAAACTGGATCTGATGGATCTTTACCCTCTAGGTGTTACAACTACCACTGATTTTTTCCAGGATGTTGGTACTTCTCCTCCTCTTAAAATACTGTTAAACAAAACCTTCCATTCCTTTATCAGTTTTTATCCCAGTTTCCAAACTGTGTTGTCTGATTGCTTTAAGGCTTGTTGATTTAAAAATAGTTTCTGTTTGTAAATTCTTGCATTCACTGTTGGAAACTCCTAGGTTCTGGCTAGTGTGATTCTCAAACAATCTGGAAATATATCGCTGATTGATAAGTATATTTCTCGGCATTTTAACCTTTCGGAGTTCTGCATTGTCTTAATTTTGCCTGACTGAATTGTTTTATATATTTTCTGGCATTGTTGTCTGTTCTCATCTGTCCTGAAACTGCTTACCCCCTATTTCTGAGGTGGAGTTTATGAAACTAGTCTTGGTAGTAGCCTGATTAAAGTGTAACTGTTATTCTAAGCCTTTCGGTTTAAGCACTTGGGCTTCAGACCAGTTGTTTTACATTAAGGTTTGTGGTCTGCACTGTTGTGACAGGACAGGTAGCTTACATCCTTCTAAATTGGGAATTGCTGATTGAAGGCTCGGTGTCTGTTATTCTAAAAGTGTATTAGTTCTGGTTTAAGCACTTGGGTTTCAGGCCAGTTATTTTACATTAAGAAGGTTTGTGGTCTGCACTCTTGTGGGAGGAGAGGTTAGATTCTGCACTTCTGAGCTGGGAATTTCTGGTTAAAGGATTATTGTGGCTGCTTATTTGAACTGTTTCATTGTGAAATTGGTGAACATTGTTTGCTGTAGCATAGACTAGATTCAGGCATGCTGAATCTAGCTTTGTTTGTATAACTTGAGCACTAATCCAGGCCATCTTTTTTGGAGAAGGTTCCCCTTGACCCTAGTGGCAGGAGTATGCAGTTAGAACTTGTCTGCTTGAAGACTGCTGGAACAGGGCTCAGTTTTGAGCTTTTTTACTGGTTAATTGGGTTGTTGTTGTCTTTCGGCTTTTCCCGGTTAGGGGTCGCCACAGCGGAACTCCGGTCCACTAATGATCGGCAGTAGTTTTTCATGAATGCCGAGGTGCCAGCTCGACATTCAACCTTCAGCGAAGGCACGCCCATTTACGCATGTCTTTCAAATGCCCACCAAACTGCGGGGAGGACATGCAGACTCCACACAGAAAGCACTCCCCGCACTCCAGCCGAGAATCAAACGGGAGAACCTCTTGCTGTGAGGCTACAACACTACCGCTGCACCACCATGGATTGTCTTACTAGTTAATTGGGTAATTTGTTTAAATCAGTTTGCTAGTTTTCTATTGTTATATAAAAAATTGCACTTTATTCATCTGCTTTTACTATATTTGTGTTTCTTCCTACTTTATTGCATTTATTCTGCTGCATTAGTAGCCTGATTAAATTGTAACTGTTATTCTAAGCCTTTGGTTGAAGCACTTGGGATTCAGACCAGTTGTATTACATTAAGAAGGTTTGTGGTCTGCACTGTTGTGGCAAGACAGGTAGCTTACATCCTTCTAAGTTGGGAGTTGCTGATTGAAGGCTTAGTGTCTGTCATTCTAAGAGTGTATTAGTTCTGGTTTAAGCACTTGGGCTTTGGGCCAGTTATTTTACATTAAGAAGGTGTGGTCTGCACTCTTGTAGGAGGAGAGAGTAGATTCTGCCCTTCTGAGCTGGAAGTTTCTGGTTAAAGGCTTATTGTGCCTGCTTATTTGAACTGTTTCTTTCTGAAATTGGTATGCCTTGTTTGCTGTAGCATAGGCTAAATTCAGACCTGCTGAATCTAGCTTTGTTTGTATAACTTGAGCACTAATCTAGACCATCTTTTTTGGAGAAGGTTCCCCTGCACCCTAATGGCAGGAGTGTGCAGTTAGAACTTGTCTGATCGAAGACTGCTGGAATGGGGCTCAGTTTTTAGCTTTTTATTGATTAATTTGTTTAAATCAGTTTGCTTATATGCTACTGTTTTATATATATATATATATATATATATATATATATATATATATATATATATATAAATTCACTTTATGCATTGCTGCTTAGTTAGGGTTAAACTATTCCTGGCACCATAAAGTCTGCTCTTCAAGTTTTCCCTTAGAACTAGTCAGTTTTTAGTTTTAGCACTCAAATCTGTTTCTTTGAAGTCAGCACTTGTTCAGAACTCGTTGTAAGCACTAAGTAGGCTACAAATTACTACAGCACTCAACTTTCCTCACTTGTCTAGAGGAAAACAATTTTTAGTACTTAATAAATAAGCACCTATCCAGGCAGGTCTAAGGGTCAGCTCCCGGTGTCTTCTCCTGTCTACCTGATGAATCTGGGCATCTTGGGCAATGCAGCAATTGCCTCATGTACACAGACAACCCTCTCCCCCTACCACCTAACACTACAACCTGTGAGAGATGCACTTATATAGCCAAAATGGAAGCAAAGCTCTCTTCACCCAAGACTGGACTAGACAGTCAAGAGGAGAAGGTAAACACTTGCACCACACCACACTCATCACATAGTCCCTCAAAACCTACACCTCCAAAACACACACATAGCAACACAAAACACACACCTACATTCACGGAGGCTCTCAATAAAAATCTGCTCAAGCAGCAGAGACCTCCAAAGCAGAAACGTATGCAAACTCCACCCCCCAACACAACCCAAATGACACATAGCCCACAAACTCAGTGTGCCATTCAACCACAGCCCATAAGGCATAAAAACGTACCCAACACTCTAGTCATAGGTGACTCTATAGTCAGGCAGACTGATGTTCCACTCACCAGGCTAAACAAGGAGAAAGTTACTGTCAGCTGCCTGTTGAGTGCCAGGATCCACCACATAACACATGCACTCAGGTCACTCCACAACAAGTACAAATATGACTCTGTCATTGTCCATGTTGGTGTGAATGACCTGAGACACACCTCCCTGGACTACATGAAAAGAGACATGGAGGATCTTGTAACCCAGGCAGGTATGACCCTAGCCCTGAGTAGCATCCTGCCATCACCCAGAATGATACCACAGTCATCATCTTCTTTCAGCTGTTCCTATTAGGGGTCTCCACAGTGGATCATCTGTTTTCATTTCTTCATGTCCTCTGCATCTTGCTCTGTCACACCAACCACCTGCATGTCCTCTCTCACCACATCCATAAATCTTATCTTAGGCCTTCCTCTTTTCCTGTTACCTGGTAGCTTCATCCTTAGCATCTTTTTCCCAATATACTAAGCATCCCTCCTCAGCACATGTCCAAATCAAAATAATCTAGCCTCTCTGTCTTTGTCTCCAAACCTTCCAACCTGGGCTGACCCTCTAATATACTTATTCCTAATCCTGTCCACCCTCGTCACACCCAGTGCAAATCTTAACATCTTTAACTCTGCCACATCCAGCTCTAACTCCTGCCTTTTTGTCAATGCCACTGTCTCCAACCCATATAACATAGCTGGTCTTACTACCCTCTTGTAGACCTTCCCTTTCACTCTTACTGGTACTCATCTGTCACAAATCACTTCTGACACTCTTCTTCACCCACTCCATCCTGCCTGTACTCTCTTCTTCACCTCTCTTCTACATTCACCATTACTCTGAACTATTGATCCCAAGTATTTAAACTCATCCACCTTCGCCACCTCTACTCCTTGCACAGTACAAGGACAAAATGATTTACTTCAACAATTGGCTAAGCTTCTGGTGTCATTCTAAGGGGATCCAGTATCTGTCTGCCTGAGATTACATGATCGACAGACCACGATGCTTTGCCAGAGATGGCCTGCACCTGTCGCCCTTGGGATTCCGGATACTGGCTAAGGCTCTTGCCACCCCTATAGTCCCTTTTTTAGGCAAGGTTCAAATGACAAATTCACCACTGTAACAGGTACAAACAAGCAAAATCTGAGGGTAATGCTACTCAATGTTAGAAGTCTAAACCTCAAAATGCATTCACTCAAGGCACTCCTTAAAATGGAGAACATCAACATCTGTGCAGTGACAGAGACCTGGTTCAAGGCTCCAGAGAGCACCACTGCATTACCAGGCTATAATTCATACAACACCTTTCGGCCACCTAACCTGGACTGAAACACTAAAGGTGGAGGCATGTCCATATTCATTAAGGATATCCACACCTCCAGGCTAGTTGTTCAGCATAATGCATCCGAGATTATCCAAGTGCAACTAACTCTGGGCAAGACCGCAATCCAAATTGTAACTTGCTACAGATCTCCCACCATGCCTCAGGATTCCCACACCTCATTTCTTGATACACTGGAAAATATTAGGGTACAACCCAACACCCTACTAATGGGTGATTTCAACTACCCCACCATTAACTGGGAAAACTACTCATGTACCAACTCTTTTGCTCAACGCTTTCTGGAATTCGTAAATTCCAACACCTTGGATCAACTCATCCACACCCCCAACAGGGGTAGCAATATCCTAGACCTGGTCATTACCAACATGGATGACTGGTATTCCACACCAGAGGTCAATTCCTCGTTGATCAGATCGGACCACAAGCTAATCAGCTTAGACATCCACATCCCACCCCCACCCCCCCATTAGGGAAACCACTGTAAAAAATTTCTCCAAAGCCAACTTCATGCTTCTTAAGACAGAAATGGCAAACTTCACAACACCCATGCAGACAGACAATAGAGGTACAACTGCTGAATCCTACACAAATGCACTTTATAAGCACTTACGTGAGTGCATGTATTGTGCTATCCCTAACAGAACCAAGATGCTACCCTCCAAAATAAGGATGCCAATCTGGTGGTCCCCTGCCATAAACAAACTCTACAACAAAAGAAAGAAACTGTTGCAAAAAAAAGAGTAAAATCCCATGACTGGAAGAACTCCCTGGTCAGCCTCAGTAAGAAGCTGAGATCCCTCATAAAATCCTCCAAAGCTAGTTATGAAAACAAAATCACCACTGATTCTAAAGACAACCACAAAGCATTCTATAGCTATGTCAAGAATCTCAATGGCAACACTCAGATCTGCTCTGAGTTACAGCACAATGGCACTAAATATACAGAACCAACTGATATTGCCAACATCTTGGCAGATAGGTTCAGTGCTAACTTTACCCCCCCTTCACCCCCTAAAGGGCCCATCTCTATACCAGAAGAATGCAAAGTTTCTGTAATCACGGCTGCACAGGTAAAAAACCAAACTCTCCAAAGCCAAGAACACAGCATTCATGAGACATGACAACATCACAGGCTGCATTCTACATGAACTACAGAATGAATTGGCATGCCACCTAAGCACCATGTTCAATCATAGCCTCACTTCAGGCTTTGTGCTAACTGAATGGCACACAGCAACGGTTATCCCACTCCACAAAGGGGGGAGCCACCATGGACCCCAGGAACTACCGCCCCATTAGTCTAACGCGCCTGGTCTGCAAGGCCATGGAATGTATCATCATGGAACTTATAAACAAAGACATTGGTAATCTCCAAACTCTGGACCCCACCCAGTTTGGGTTTGTGAAATGTAGATTATGTGTCCTAAACCTGACTGACTTCTTTGAAGCAGTCAACAAAGTCGTAGACGAGGGTAAGGTGGTTCACACAGCCTATCAAGATCTCGCCAAGGCTTTTGACACCATTCCCCACTCTGGAATTATAGATAAACTCATTAAACTAGGTATAAATCCCTGTCACAAAATGGGTTGCCAACTGGCTCACTGACAGAACCCACACTGTAAAAGTAGCAGACTCCAAATCTGACTTCAGACCAGTGACAAGTTGAGTACCACAGGGTTCAGTCCTGGGTCCTCTCCTATTTGGTATCTACTGTTCTGAAGTACTGGCTAACACAGAAAGTCTTTGGCTAATGAAGTTCACAGATCACTGCAAACTAGGAGCCATCATTGAAACTCCTAACAATGTGGACATCCTACAAAAGGGCCTCACTGAGACAGATGCCTGGTGTCAAAGCCATGGCCTCAAGCTCAATGCCAAAAAGTGCATTGTCATCCCCTTTGGTAAAAACTCTGTACCCATGAGCTACCACATAGGTGGTAGTCTACTTAACACCAAAAGTGTGATAAGAGACCTTGGGACACCGGTGGACAGTAGTCTCTCCTTTGATAATAACATTGTCACAGTAGTCAGGAAATCCTTCTATGTGGCACACCTCATCACAAAAGGTTTCTCATCCAGGAAAAAAAGAGGTAATTGTTTCCCTCTATTCATCACTCATTAGACCCATTATAGAGTACAATGCCTCTTTTGGTATGTACCTCACAAGACATCTACAACAACTGGAAAGGCCGCAGAAACACCTCACAAAGAGGATTACTGGCCTCAAACAGATGCCCTATGCAGACTGTCTCAAAAAATTCCAGCTTTACTCCGTCGCATATCACCTATTCAGAGGCGATCTCTGCCTAACATACAAAGCTATGTCAAACCCAGAGCTGTTGGACATGCTCCACTTAAAGAAATCCCAATCCCTCTGAGCTACATGCTCTAGGGACCTAAACCTTGTCACCACAATAAACAGAACATGCTGGAGGGTTAGATTCCTGTCCCAGAGACTTTCCATACTCTGGAGCAAACTACCTATCTATATCAGCAAAGCTCCTCATTAGCACTCTTCAAAAAAAATCTTGATGATTGGATGGGAAATATGAAATTCATCCCAGGGATCACCTCTGTGACTCTGCTTGACAGGGGCACCGGAAAATAATTTTCTTGAGTGGTGAAAGCCAGGGTACCTTTTTGGCTAGACTTGTATAGGCCCTAGGGCCGATAGCCTAGTACCTACCTATGAACCTATGAACCTATGAATACCATCTATTCCTGGGGACTTTCCTGTAGATTGGTTATGCATCACCATTTTTATCTCATCTTCTCCTATCCTATCCTAGTAATTAAGCATCCTCTACCTCTAACCTTGGCATATTTAATTCTTCCATAAACCTTTCCATTTGTACCCTTTACTGAATTCCATATTTCTTTGCTTTATACAGACTTTCATAGAATTTCTGTAATATTTTGAAGACCTCTACAGGAGCTCTTGTTACCTTCTTTGGTATAGGCTCTCTAAGCTTGGCAACAGTCCTTTCTACTATCTGTTGCCTGAGTCATTGTGCTAAAGGTTTTTTGTGCTTTAGAGTTATCAAAACACAGTTGCTTAACAGCAATCTTTCTAAACTCATACATATTATTGAGGTAATCCCTTATTTTCTGCTTAGCATTCTGCAGTTGCCCCGTTCTGTGAGATTCCTCCTATTCTGCAATACTTTAACATTTGTCAGTCTCTTAATCATATCTCCCTTTCTTTTATTTTTACCCTATTTGCAAACTCCCCTTTAATTTTATCCCACTCCCTAGCTATATTTTCAGAAGAAATTTCTGTCTTCTCTAATAGCTCCTGAATAATTTCCACTACCCAGTCCTTAAATTCCTCTCTTTTCAACAGATAGGTGAGAAAGTGCCAGTGCCTCAGTTTTATTTCATTACCCTGTGTTTTAGTTTAATTATTATTGGTGCATGATCTGGAATAGTTATTGGGTGCATATCAATATCTTCAATGAAATGCACACATTCCTGTGAAATGTAAATTCTGTCTCACCTAGCCCAGTTTTTGTATCTTGTAAATTCACTCTGAACACCCAGTACTGAATTCACATCTTCCATGCCAAATATTTTCATAAATTTCTTCAACAAATCTGCCATCCTTTGTTATATTTTCCATTCTGGGCCCTCCACACATCCTCATTGTTGCAAATAAAATTCCAGTCCCCACCTTTAAGTAATATTCCTTGCTGAAAGTTGATTATTTCTCCCAGTATTTTCATTAGCTCCAGTATAGCTGTTTTTGGTCAATATAAATACATGCCAGTGTAATTCTACTCCCTTGCCAATAGCCCCTTAGTACTACTATTCTACTACTGTTGCTTTCCATCTTCTTCTATCACTATTGGAGCTTCTCTTGCAATTAATACAAGTACTCCTCTTTTCCTCTGTGCCGGGTATTCTGCTGAATAACCATCCTGAAAACCTTTCTTTATCAAATTCACATGTTCATTTCTTTCCAAGTGGGTCTCCTGTAGCATAGCTATTTGCACTCTACATTTTAATATAGTTCAGTAATCTTTCTGTTTTGTATTTATCTGTGAGACCATTGACATTTAGAGTCATTACAGAAAGCATCAGCATATCAAAAGGTTATTATTCTCACCTTTTATGTATAACAGCTTTTTTGTTAATTGTCTGTTTGCAGATTTTGTGTTACATGCATACATTGTTTGGCAGGTTAATCTTTTATACATCATTTCTTGTCATACGTTTTTGAGCCTGTGTCACATTTTGCAATTCTTTTTGTTTTATTGAAAGCTCTCAAAATGCCCCCCAATACCTATTAACTTAATAATAGCACACAAAACTATATACGTCTTTAAATATTGAAGTTTTACCCTCCTAATAGGAACATGTCCCAAAGTGACAGCCCCACTCACAGACTTAAAGACTTTAAGAAGGGAATATCCATGCTAAGATGCATGGTGCAGCCTGTGCTTCAACTAAGTGCTATCTGATTTTGTCTTATCTTTATAACTGTTCCAGCTGTGTAAACACTTGAAAGGTTTCAGAGAACATTATCTCCTAGCCATTTTTCTTTCTCAGATTGTCTTCTGGAGACATGAGGACCAGCTACATAATTGCTACTAAGCATATATTTACCTGCAAGAAAAAAAATCATTATAATATTCAGTATTATAATACTTCTCTTCTGCAGTCATCTCCCCTCTCTGTGAGGTGTGCTCACTCTTCTTAAAAAATCTTAGGCTGCAGGTGCACCCCCCACCCTCCAAACTTGAATAAGTACTATTGCTGAGGTTACGTGCAATTCCAGGGAAAATAGTAAAAGGCTTCTACGCAATCAAGACTTGTCTTCATATTAGAAACTATCTGCTTAAACATCTTAGGCAGCAGGTGTACCCCCCCCCACCCTCCAAACTTGAATAATTACTATTGCTGAGTTTACATGCAATTCTAGGGAAAATATTAGAAGGCTTCTCTGCAATCAAGACTTTTCTTCATATTAGAAACAATGTATGTCCTTACTTTCAACATAAAGACTTAATGTTAATGCCTTTATATACTGAGATTTTTTGTTGTTTAAAGTATGCACACTTGCAGAGGCCTGTCTAGCTAGCCCAGTTTTCCTAACTCTAATCCTGTAAGATCTTATTTCAGACACTAGTTGATGACACACTGTTGGATACTGTACCACTCTCTGAGTTACAAGCCAACATTTTTAATTTTTATCTACGGCTTTTACATCCAACTGTACTTTTTCGCCAGTTTCATCTGTGACCAGTCAATATTAGACTATTTTTGTATGGCAATAGCTATCCACTTCCAAACTAAACTGCACTACCCCAGAATTAAGTAACATCAGAAATAATTAATTTGTGCTAGTTTAGTTCCTCCCTTGAACTGTACTGCCATTTACTTAACTGCAGTTCATCTATTCTCTTGGTACTCTCTCCATATCACTTACCTGCAGTTTGAGTCAATTGATTGTTTTTGTTTGAAATTTCCATCCTCCAGAATCTGGCTGAGAGACCTGTCAATCACTCCCACAGGACTCCTCCAGCAATTAGTCCCTACCCTCCTCCCCCATTAGGAATGCATAGGGCAGAAGTTATATAAGGGCCTGATAACAATGGCGCCATCTTTAAAACACATAATACTCTCTTCTGTAGTCATCTCCCCTCTCTGTGAAGTGTGCTCGCTGTAAGTTAAGTGTTCTTTTTCTGTATACCATTTATACTCTGGAATAATGTTACAGCCATTTTGATTGAATTAATAATCTAATAATCTCATTAACTATACTTCTACACTAAAAGACAAACAAAATAAAAAATAAACAAATTAAAGCTACAAGAGAATTTGGTAGGGAACTTATGATATACTTACACCCATTAATTTCTCATTCTCACTTTCTGCCCAGACCCTGCATACAGATTGGGTCCGCACTCTCGCAATAGGGTTGGCCCCACTACATTCACCTACGGATCACTCTTCTCCCCTACCCTGCCCCCAATTCCCACCCACCTGCACTACTCCTACTTTTTTTCTAACCTCTCATCACCTGACCACACCTTAAACCAATGAGTTACCTCTACTCCTTAAAACAATCCACACCCACTATCTAGCTCCTTGCCTTAATCACAAAGCAGCAACTAGCCATGCTTTCGCATCTACCTCAACCTATAACCATAGCAATGCTTACACCAAATGACTACTCCCACAAAAAACACAAATCATCTTAGGATTTCTCTTCCTAACTCTCACATACCTAACAGACATCACTTGTATACACACAAACACTCTACTGGAAAACACTTTATTCCATACTTCACATAGTTCCATAAAGACAAACTCACACAAACTTTCCCATCAGTCCCACACTATTTAGAGACAGCTCAGTACTACACATACTTAAATTCCACATAACTACATCTTATACTACTAAAATATCATTCAGATTCAACTTAGAAATAGCACTTACAATTAAACACATACTACTGATCACAAAGCGCCTTCTTATATCAGGTGACATACACCCAAATCCAGGTCCACTTACTACCCCACCCTCAAACAAACAAAACTCTGAGCTGCTAATTCTCAACATCAACACCAGGAGCATATCCAATAAGCTTCCTGACCTACGTGCATTTATAATCCACTACTCCCCAGACATACTAACAATCACTGAGACCTGGATAAAACCCAACATCCAAAATGAAGAAATCTTCCCACCAGGATACAGTATCTTACGACTAGCTAGAGTAGGCAAGAAGGGAGGCAGAATTGCAATTTTCTTTAAAAATAACCTAAGTATGAAACTTCTACAAATCCCACTTCCCAAGTTTCAAAATGCTGAAATCTTAGGTACAATTCTATACTTAAACAATAACAAAAAATTAATATTCTTTGCTGTTATATTCCCTAGGAAACAACTCCTCTACTATTGAGGAAATATTACAGTGGACCTCAGAGAATCTGCAACAAGAAACTATCTTACTAGGTGATCTAAACACCGACTGGATAGCCTGTAATTTTAACAACCCCACTAATCATATTAATCTCTTTGGTTTTTCACAACACGTTCAAAAACCTACTAGAGTTGATAAAAAAACTCCATAAACAATCCATTCTAGATTATACACTAGTCAACTGCCCCAAACAAAACTACCAGACATGTTGTCTACCAGATGGTCTTAGTGGCAGTCTCCCCACTGTTCTCCTATGCAAACGCACCAACATACCCAAGCCCATAACCTTTAGACAAGTTAGGGATGACCGCAAACTAAACATACAGGAACTAAACTCTACTCTAAAACTAACTGGAAACCACTACTAATGCTAGGTTTAGACCAAGCCATCAAATACTTTAATAGTACTCTCTTAAATGTCCTCAACAAAGTTGCACCCATTAGAAAAATCAGAGTCAAGGCAAATTATGCACCATGGCTGAGTAGGGACACAAGAGCCTTACTAAAGTATAGAGATAAAGCTTGGAAAATCTGGAAAAGGGATAACACTAGCATAGCCAAACAAAATTAAAAAAAAAACGCAGAAATCAGGCCAAGAAACAAACCAAACTAGACAAAAAGAACTATTTCCTCAGGGTCCAAAACAAACACTCAAAAGACCCCCAAAAGGTTTGGCATGCTACCATCTCCCTTCTAAAACCAGGAAAAAATACCACTCCAGACCCCTTCTCAGACAAAAATACCAAATACATAGTATCCCTATTTAATCATTATTTTACAGAATCCATCCTAACTCTATCCTCCTAGCTATCCAATAACAACCATACACATATGTCTACCAAATGCACTGACAATATCCCCGCCTTTGCTCACTCACCAGTTCCCACTTCCACTATTAAAAAACTCCTCCTAAAACTAAAGCCAACCACCCTTGTAGCAGATAGTCTACCAGCCAACTTCCTAAAAATTACTGCTGAATCCCTATCATACCCAGTTTCTATCCTCATCAACCGCTCCATACAGGAAGCCTACATCCCCCAACTCTGGAAAGTTTCATATATTATACCACTTCATAAAGGTAGCAATTCTTATGAATTCTCAAACTACCGTCCTATTGCCATTCTATTCCCCTTATCTAAACTGTTTGAGAAATGTATTCACTCTCAAGTCATGAAATTCCTAAACACACACAATCGTCTCTCCTCCACACAACATAGCTTCTGGCAAAATTACAGCACAACAACTGCTTTCCTCTCTTTCACCAACCAGGTCAACCTTCACAGAAATAACAATGATTTTGATTCTGTAATATTTTTAGATTTCTCAAAAGCATTTGATATGGTCTCACACTCCAAACTTCTAGACTCACTGGCCTCCCTATCCTTTCCCCCTTTCACTATTGCCTGGTTTAAAAGCTATCTGTCGCACAGGCAGCAATCAGTTCAATGGCAAGGCATACAATCTCCTTTACTCCCAACTACGATAGGGATACCACAAGGCTCAATTTTAGGCCCACTACTCTTCTCCATATTTACTAACAATCTACACACCTCCACCCAGCATGCCTCCCTTATACAGTATGCTGATGATTCTACTCTTATCTGCTCTGCTCCATCACTTTCCACTTTACAGCAACTCACACAAGCATCCTTCAGTTCTGTAGAAAGTTGGATTACTGATACCCAACTAATCCTAAACCCTAATAAGACAAAACTGCTACTTTTCATCCCCAACAAATGTATACCTACCCCCTATCCTTTTCAATCTCTTCCAAAAATGCTCCCTCTGACCATACCAAACTCCTCGGTGTAGAAATTGACAATAGCCTACTCTTCAATGTCCATATCTCACCAACCATAAAAAAGGTTCACAAAAAATTGGGAACCCTATATAGGCATAAACAATTCCTCTCAGAACAGGCACGGATCACTCTAGCCCAAACCCATCTACTTTCCACTCTAATGTATGCCAAGACAATTCTTACCCAAGTCAGAAAACTTGATCTCACCAGACTTGAATCATGTTACAATAAAATTGCCAAGTTTGCTAACAACTCCACCTTCAGATCCCATCAATGTCAATCTATAAGGGAACTACAATGGTTAGAACGTCTCCAGCTACACAATTACCACCAGCTAGTCATTGCCTTTAATATTGTTAGACATCCTGAAAAAAACCCAGCACTAAGCCAGTTACTTTCTCCATACAGAACTAATTGTCCTCTCTGATCTACTGAGAAATCCCTCCTCTGCATCTCTAAAGCTAACAACAACTCAGGGAAGGGTATTTTTTCTCATGCCATAGCTAGATCCTGGAATAACCCCCCCCCTGACCTCTGCCCCCACTAACACACATTTCAAAAATGCTCTCAAATCACATCTTATGAATACATGGCTATGTCCATGCATAACATGAATCTCACAATCTCAGCACACTTTACACCTTCCTTCCTGCTATCTCTACTGTATATATATATATATATATATATATATATATATATATATATATATATATGCTACAGTTAGGTATCTTACTGTCAACTTGAAATTGTATAATATGTCATGTCTAATCATGTGATTTTTTTTTATTCTTTTATCCTATGTCACTAATCCAATGTTAAAGCTTTGATGTATGAGACTCTCTATCTTTGTAAATTTACTTACTTACTGCTGATGTATTGTTTATTGTTTAGACTGGATTGTATGAGACTTTTTATGTCTGTACTTACCTCAGTTATCACTGTTATATTATTGTTTGTATTATTATGTTGAAGTTAATCTAATTGTGGAGCATTTCTCCCAGGGCCTTGGCTGTAAATGGACCTGTGTCCAGTCGGACTATCCCAGTAAACAAATGTAAAATAAAATAAATAAAAAATAAAATTTACTTGGTTTCTCTTAAAACATATTACTAGATCAAGCTAAAGGCCTTAATCCAGTCATTCCCCTATGCAAGAATGAAAAAAGCACACTAATAATTCATTCGTCATGCTCTTTTAACCAGACTTTTGTTCTTTTCTTTTTTTTTTTTTTTTTTTACATTGCAGTGCCCTCATTTCTTAAAATTGAACATGGGAAAGAGAGAAGAAGGGAGAAAGACAAAAGAAAAAAATAGGAATACTTGGTTACATTAGTATCCCATTACACTTAAAAATAACTGAGAAAACTTTACTTTATGGCATGCAAAGAAAATCATTGACTATAAAGATAGTACCATTAAGAAAAAAATTTGTTTTACTCAGAGTTTGCTTTCTTCCTCCTCTTCCCCTCTCATAAGTATTTTTCTGAACATTAATGACATGAATCATAGGTGACTCAATAGTGAGGCACACAGATGTCCCGCTCACTAGGTTGAATAAGGAGAAGGTAACAGTCAGCTGTCTATCAGATGCCAGAATCCGACACATAACACACAGACTCAGGTCACTCCACAACAGGTACAAGTAATACTCTGTCATTGTCCATGTCGGTGTAAATTACCTGAGATGCACCTCCCTGGACTACATGAAAAGAGACATGGTGGAGCTCTCGGATTATGCGGACTAGGCAGGTATGACACTAGCCTTGAGCAGTATCCTACCATCACCCAGAATGATACGGCAGTACAAACAAAAAATGATTGACTTCAACAATTGGCTGTTTCTGGTGTCATTCTAAGGGGATCCAGTATCTGTCTGCTTGGGATGACATGATTGACAGACCTCAATGCTTTGCCAGACATGGCCTGCATCTGTCATCCCTGGGTTTCTGGGTACTGGCTAAGACTCTTGCCACCCCTATAGTGCCTTTTTTAGGCTATGTTCCAAAGACCAAATTACCACCATAACAGCTATAAAAAAATGCCATCTGAGGGTCATGCTGTTCAATGCTAGAAGTCTAAATCTCAGGATGCACTGGGCTCAAAGCACTCCTCAAAATGGAGAACATTGACATTTCTGCTGTAACAGAGACCTGGTTTAAAGTGGCAGAAAGCACCCCTGTGCTACCAGGCTATAACCCATTCCACACCTTTCGTCCCCGAAACTTGGACCGAAACTGCAAAGGTGGTGGTGGTGTCTCCATATTCATAAAGGATGTCAAAGGATAAGTCCCCACTACTAAAGGTGTCTCAGAACAAAGTACAAACAAGGCAAAGAGATACTGAGTACACCTACATGATTAAAATGTTTGGACTTTAATAAACAAATTAAAAAACTCACTAAAACTGTCACAAAAGTTTAAAAGCAGATGAAGCATCAAATGATAAGTGCTTTCTGCAGGATTGCCTTCTTCAGATCATTCCACATCCTTAAACAAAGATTCACCAATCAGATTAATTCCTTCATTATGAGTTCCTCCTACCACAGACTTCATAAAGGATATGCACACCTCTAGACTAGTAGCCCAGCATAATGCATCTGAGATACTTCAAATACAACTAACATTAGGTAAGACGGCAATCCAGGTCATAGCCTGCTGTAGGTCCCCAACCATGTCCCTAGACTCTCACTCCACTTTCCTAAGCACCCTGGAATCTGTCAAGGTCCAGCCCAACACTGTCTTACTAGGAGACTTCAAATACCCCTCCATCAACTGGGAAAACTACTCAAGCACCAATACACTGGCCCAACACTTCCTGGAATTAATCAATTCCAGTGCCCTGGACCAGCTCATTCTGACCCCATTAGAGGAAGCAACTTCCTTGACCTGGTTATTACTAACATGAGCAACTGTTGCTCTACGCCAATAGTCAATCCCTCCCTGGTCAGATCCAACCATAAAATAATCACCATGGAAATCCACATCTCACCCGCACCCCCCCCCCCCGCGGAAAGGTAACCACCTTGAAAAACCTCTCCAAAGCTGACTTTGGACTCCTAAAAACAGAAGTGGCTAACTTCACGGCACCCATGCCAATGGAAAATAGCTGCAGGGCTGCCAAATCATATACCAATGCACTGTATGAACATGTGCACAAATGCATGGAACTAGCCATACCCAATAGAAGCAAGGCGTTCTCCTCCAGAAAAGGAAGCTGATCTGGTGCTCCCCTGCCATTAATAAACTCTACAACAGAAGGAAGAAACTGTTGCAGAAAAAGGTGAAGTCTCAAGACTGGAAAAACACCTTTATTAGCCTCAACAAAAAGTTGAGATCCCTCATCAAATCTTCTAAAGCCAGCTATGAAGGCAGAATTATGGCAGACACTAAAAACAATCACAAAGCCTTCTATAGCTATATCAAGAACCTCCACACCAATACCCAGATTTGCTCTGAGATACTGCACAATGGTACCTCCTATACTCACCCAAAAGATATTGCCAACATACTGGCCAACAGATTCAGTGCCAACTTTGCCCCTCACTCCCCCAAAGGACCAATCACAATACTATATGTAAAGCTCTGGAGCACATCATCATGGACATGATTAACAAAGATATAGGAAATCTCCAAACTCTAGACCCCATGCAATTTGGCTTTGTGAAAGGGAGATCATGCCTGCTCAACCTGGTTGACTTCTTTGAGTTAGTCAACAGGGCTGTGGATGAAGGTAAGGCAGTGCATACAGCCTACCCTGATCTGGCCAAGGCCTTTGATACCATTCCTCATTCGGGAATTATTGATAAACTCACCAAACTAGGCATTAACCCCTATATCACTAGGTGGGTTGCAAATTGGCTCACAGATAGAACACACAGTGTGAAATTAGCAGACTCCAAGTCAGACTGCTGACCAGTCACGAGTTGAGTCCCACAGGGATTGGTCCTAGGTCCTCTTCTGTTTGGCATCTACTTCTCAGAAGTCCAGGCCAACACGGAGGGACTCTGGCTGACCAAGTTCACAGACGACTGCAAGCTGGGAGCCATTATTAACTCCCCAAGTGATGCAGACATCCTACCGAAAGGCCTCAATGAGACTAATGACTGGTGTCAAAACCATGGCCTTAAGCTTAATGACAAAAAAATGCATCATCATCCCCTTTGGGAAAAACTCAGTTCCCACTAATTACCACATCAATGGGAGCCCATTGAACACTGAAGGTGTTATAAGAGATCTGGGGACACAGGTTGACAGCAACCTCTCTTTTGACCACCACATTGCCACTGTGGTCAGAAAGTCCTTCTATGTGACACATCTCATTACCAAGGGTTTTGCATCCAGGAAGAAAGAGGTCATCATCTCTCTCTACTCTTCCTTCATTAGACCAAACATCGAGTATAATGCCTCATTTGGCATGTACCTCACTAGACACGCAACAGCTGGACAGGCCATAGAAGTACCTCATGAAGAGGATCATAGGCATTAAACACATGTCCTACATGGACAGACTCAAAAGACTCCAGCTATTCTCTGTCTCATATCGCTTACTTAGAGGTGATCTCTGCTTACAAAGCCATGTCTGACCCATCTCTGTTAGAAATGCTGCATCTAAAGAAATCCCAATCCCTCCACATCACATGCTCAAGAGACCTCAATCTCATTACCACAATCAACAGAACATGCTGGAGGGACAGGTTCCTCAACCAGAGACTGTCCATGCTCTGGAACAGACTTCCCATACATGTCAAGCAGTGCACCTTGATGACTCTCTTCAAGAGAAATCTTGATGAGTGGATGAATAATAGAAAATTCACCTTGGGGATCACTCCAGTGGCTCTACTTGATAGAGGCACTGGGAACTAATCTTGGTTGTCACAATGCCAGGGCATTTCTATGGGCTAGGCTTGTAAAGGCTCCAGGGCCATTAGCCTAGTACACACCTATGAATTATGGAATATGCTTTAGAGTCAACTACAAGTTTAACAAAGTAGAAAAAAGTCCAATATTTCCAGATGTTCTTGTTCTGTCATGTTTCACAAGCATAATTATTCCTTTGTAATCCCACATTTGTAAATTTCCAAGTTACTGGTTTTATTTCTGTTCATCTCCATCTCCCATATCCTGTCTCTGCTACATTTCCAGTGTACTCTTGATTCTTCTAATCAACTCATGTGCTTTATTCCTTCTCTCAAACATATTCCATTGAAACATTAGAAAATATTTCACTGGCACAGTCTCTCTGTGGTCTTTATTACCAGAGAAAAAGAAGCAGAATTTCCTTCTGTTTCACAGCTCACTTTTTGTTGGACAAACTTTTGTATTTCCTCCTTAGCATGTCCTTCATCAAAAAAGATTTTGTCCAAACAGGGAGGAATATTTTGAAGATAGCTAGGTACAGCAGTTTAAATCTCATGCATGCTTATCAACATTCCCTGAATAGTGGGATGAATTTACTCCTGTTTTGCTTGATGTACAATGAGTAATTATTCTCCACAAACACTTTGCTGTCTCCCAATTTTAGTACTTTGTCTTTCTACCATGGTGTTGTCAGAATCAACTTCTTCTGCTAGGAGGATTGCATTTTTACTATTAAAGGTCTAGGTTGCTTTCTCATGGCCAGGTTTGGAGCATACACATGATGTCCCCTTTCAGTTAACATCTACCAGTTCAGTTGCTTATTTGTGCTTTCATGAAACTAATAGAGTCTGTTCCTTCCAGTTTCTCTGGTAAAGCAGAAACCTCAGGTTTTCCCTACATGCTCTGTCCTTTAATTCTATAATTTTTTTAAACATATTTTCTTGAGGAGTCTCAGGTACATTTCAACCTCTGACTTTTGAAGTTTTGTTACCTCATCCGAATATCTGTTTAAAGCTTCTTCCATTTATTCCAGCCTTTTGTTATTTTAGTTGATATATCCCATCAGTGTTTCATTTATTTTAATCAGGTCTGTATGCATTTATCTTATGCTTTCCTCTAGGTTACTGGAAGTCATGTCTGGAGCTTGCACTGCTTTTTGATGAACAGCTACAGTACTTTTCCTGGTCAGTGTTTTTCCTTACCTTTTGTAGCCAATTTCCTTTCAGCTCCTCTGTATTTCTTTTTTCCTGGCATCCAGGTAGTGCACTTACTTGCCAGTTACCAAAATTTACCCCAAACATATAAATCCCCTAGTTTTCTCTGCTAAGTTTCTGTTTTTACACTGGGGGAGCTAGAATTAGAAATAAGCTGTTAGTCAATGTGTAGCCATCTTGATGGTCTCCTACCCAAAAGAAAGGTTATCCATGCTAGGACGCATGGTGCAGCCAGTGCTTCTGTATAACTGCTGTCTCATTTTGTTTTATCTTTATAGCTCTCCCAGCTTGGGAAAACAGCTGAATGCTTTCAGAGAACATTATCTCCTAGCCAATTTTTCTTTTTTATGCAATTTCTCTTTATCAGATTGCATCCAATTTTTTTATTAGATTGTAGCCAGGGTCTCTTTATCAGATTGTAGCCACTTTATTTTTATCAGATTGTCTTCATGGAGACATGAGAACCAAATACAGAATTGCTACTAAGCATACATTTATTTGCTAAAAAAGTGTTATAATACTGTATATTCCTTTTCAGTTACTTGGTTTCTCTTAAAACGTGTTATTAAATCAAGTTAAAGACCTTAATCCAGTTATTCCTCCATGCAAGAATGAGAAAAAGCACATTATTTTTTTTCTTTTGGCATGCTCTTTTAATTAGACTTTTTTTACATTGCAGTGCATATTTTTCTTAAAACCGAACAAGAAGAAAGAAAGAAAAAACAGGAGCACTTGTTTACAATAGTATCCCCATTACACTTAAAAACAACTGAGAAAACTTTATTAACATGCAAAAAAAATCATACACTATAAAAAATAGTACTGTTAAAAAATTGTTTTACTTAGTTAACTTTCTCCCTCCTCTTCTCCTCCCCTAAGTATTTTTCCGAACATTAATTACATGAAGTAGAGCATGTACTTTAGAGTCCCCATAAGTCCAACAAAGTCAAATAGTCCAATACATTCAGATTTTCTTTTTCTGTCACATTTTATGAATATAATTATTACTCTGTAATCCCATATTTGTCAATTTCCAAGTTACTGATTTTATTCCTGCTCATCTCCATCTCCCAAATCCCGTCTCTGCTTCATTTCCAACTTAACTCTCGATTCTTCTAGCCAACTCTTGTGCTCCCTTCCTTCTTTCCAGCATTTTCTGTTGAAACATTGGAAAATGTTTCACTGGCACACTCTCTTTGTGGCCTTTATTACCAGAAGCGCAAGATGCAAAATCTCCTTTGGTTTCACAGCTGACTTTTTGTTGGCCAACTTTTGTGTTTCCTCCTTAGCATGTACTTCATCAAAAATGATTTTGCCCCTCCAGGGAAGAATATTTTGAAGATAGCTGGGTACAGCAGTTTGAATCTCATGCCTGCTTCACGGCATTCCCTGAATAGTGTAATAAATTTACTCCTCTTCTTCCTGGTGTACAGTGAGTAATCATCATCCACAAATACTCTGCTGTCTCCCACTTTTAGTACTTTATCTTTCTACCACAGTTTTGTCAGAATTAACTCCTTCTGCTAGTAGGATGCATCTTTACTATTAAATATCTAGGCTGCTTTTTCATAGCCAGGTTTGGAACATACACATGATGTGCCCTTTCAATTAACAACTCCTGCTGTTGAATACCTGTCCAGTTGCTTATTTGTGCTTTCATAAAATTAATACAGTCTGTTCCTTCCAGTTTCTCGGATACAGCTGAAAATCTCAGGTTTTCCCTACATGCTCTATCCTCTAATTCTATTATTTTTTGGAATATCTCTTCTTGAGAAGTCTCATATTCAGTCAACCTTTTCTTCATTTTGACCTCTGATTTTTGCAGTTTTGTCACCTCATCTCAATATCTGTTTAAAGCTTCTTTCATTTTTTTCCAGCCTTTTGTTTTTGAATTGATGAAAAATTACCCCCTCCGTCTGCATCTCGCTAGGGTATTTTTCTCTCGGGGTTCCTCCTTCTATAGCTCCATTTAGACTGAGGAGCATACCTCCCCAAAGAAGGAATCCAGGGATATTCTGAAACATTATCCCTTCCATTTGCATGTATGCGCAATAATTTTTGTTAAAGCTTATTTTTAAGGTGTTTGTATTGCTAACCCATGGCATGCACACTAATGATTCTGCAGCAATTCCTTTTCCCAACTCTCCCCCTCCAGCCACTTCACTCCGTGTTATAGGTATATTCTGCATTTTACTTTTCTTAGGAATGCCACTAGGTGGTGATATATTCCCACTCATAGTATTAAGCAACTTTCAATACTTTTTCTCTGCTCCCTGCAGCTCTAAGGCCTGTTGTCCTTTTCCATTGTTTTTTGCTCAATTGTCACACCTGTTACAACTTTCCTTGAATTAGACCAAGCCTTAGCTCATACATAACATACCTCTGAGCTTGTCAGTACCTTTGGATGCTTTAGAGTGCCCATATCACTGATTGTTTTTGTTGGTCTCTTCTGCTCCTTCCTCCTTCTCAGCTGTCCACAGAGCTAAACGAATCAAAACAAAATCCACCCCTTAGCTAACTAAAGCAACTATTACACTCATGCATCTCCGAGACAAATCTTTGAAGCATTACCAGAAATCTAAAGCACCCAACACCCTTACTGAATATAAGCAATTTTGTAATAAAGTGAAGAAACAAATTGCTTCAGACCGAAAGTCCTACTACTTTAAGCTTTAAAACAATCATAGATCCAAACCCCAAATATTATGCAACAGTATATCTGCTCTTCTCTCTCCTGGCAAAAAAGACAATCCCTGCCCTGACCCTAACTCTCCAGATCACATCTTAGCTACCCAATTCAACTCCTTCTCTATTGATTCAATAGCCAAGCTCACCACATCATTCTCCAATAACACTTCTACTTCACCTCTCATCCCACATCTTCAACTCTAGTCCCACTGACATCAACACTACTCATCTCTCCCCTTACCATACAACCCGTCTCTCCACACACCAGAAAAAAAACTTCTACTAAAACTAAAACCATGCTCTCTTGCCCCAGACAACCTCCCATCTAACTTTCTCAAGCTAGCTGCCAATGGCATAACTCTTCCCATCACCATACTTATCAACTGTTCAATCCAAGAATCCCATGTACCCCTCCTCTGGAAGAAATAATTCATCATTCCCCTCCACAAAGGAGGCAAGTTACTGAAATCTCCAACTTTTGTCCTACCGACATCCTGTCCCCTATCTCAAAATTCCTTGAAAAATGCACACAGTTGCAACTCCTTCCCTACCTCCTAGACAATCAACTTCTTTCCCCTACTCAACATGGATTTAGACCTGGACATAGTACTACCACTGCCCTTCTGTCCTTCCTTGACATCATCAACCATGCTCAAGACTCTGGCAACATTGTATCTGTCCTTCTCTTAGACTTATCAAAGGCCTTTGATACTGTTTCCCACAACCTTCTCCTGTCCAAACTCTCTCTTTTCAACCCCCCCCAATTAACTGTTTTTCCAGTTACCTTTCTAAGTCTTGGATGCTGAATAATCACCTTGCTCTGAATGCATCCAAAACCAAAATCATAATCTTTACCCCATCTAAAAACACCTCTGTTGATAAAAAATCCTTCTCCATAGTCAGTCAGAATAAGATTCCTATTGAAATTGTCTCCCATACAAAACTTCTAAGTGTTATCATTGCTGAACATTTAAAGTTTGAGATTCATATACAAACTAGTATGAACTCATTACATCTGAGTGACACCTCCAGGTGCATCTGCAGTTAACTCCTACTGACGCCTCTAGGTGTCAAATATTGCTTGCTCATATTTGCATCAATAATTCCAAACTCGTGCTATGTACAAGGTTTTAAAATATTTTATCTTAAAGCTTTTAGGATGGCAAATGCAACTGCATTAATAATTGACCTCTGTTTAGTGCAGGTAAGGAGATATTAACTGTTGTTTATATTATAGTAATTTGTATAGATATAATTTTCACATTTTTCTAAATATCTCAACAACCAGGTAACACAGACAAAACTCCTTAGCCTCATATGAAAGCCCTCTGCTAGATGAATAAAATGCTAACAGTAGGTGTGTAACTTGAGTGGTTGCTGAAATACTGTAAGTTGTTTACAAAATATTACAAATGTAATAGTTATTGTGTTTATTGTGACTTATAAAATTCAGTTTAAGATCTAGAACCTATAGAATCCTACCATTATAAAAATAATTTGTGCTGAAGGGTTTGCCATTTAAACTTCTTTCATCACCTCTATGGTTCCAGACATATGAACATTTGTTTGAAATGTGAGGACATAATTTGATTCTGTCCAAAGACTTAGGCTCTGCCCACTGGAAGTTACAGTGCAGACTTCCAGAATGCCAATGGAGTGAATGAGTTAAGAAAACACACCAAAAGCTCAGAATGTTGTATCGTCACAGCTGTTATCTCACTCCCTCATCCAAACATATACTCATTGTTTTACACACACACGTGTATATACATGTATATATATATATATATATATATATATATATATATATATATATATGAGTCTAGGACACATGCTCGACTAGCATATGTCCGAATCACAAAACATCAAACACACATACACAAAAGCGCTTAACATCGAAAAGCGCTTCTGTGTATGTGTAGTTAAAAAAAAAAAAATCTACGTTTCTGCAGGGGGGATGTGCCCCCCTCCATGTGGGGGGGCTGTGCCCCCACACCCTCCCTACTTTATTATTCTCACTCCGAGATCGCACTACAGTGGGGAAAAGGTAATTTTCGCTTACCCGCACTGTAGTCCGATCTACGAAACAGACACACATACACGGAAGCACTTGTCGATGTTAAGCACTTTCGTGTATGTGTGTTTAATGTTTTGTGATTCAGACATGTGCTAGTCGAGCATGTGTCCAGATCCCATATATATATATATATATATATATATATATATATATATATATATATATATATATATATATATATACAGAGAGAGAGAGAGAGAGAGTTAGATAATGTATAGCTATATAGATATATATTATCTGCTTTCCTATACAGGTTCTGAAAATGGTCCTGAGGTATTTGTGTTGTATCCTAGTTTTCAAATATTTGATAAAGTAAATACAAGGCATCCAAGTGTGTTCTTCTTGAGACTATGCTTTTGCTTTAATTTAACACACACTTTACTGTAAGATTGTATTGGGTTAAGCTACATGCATAGACAGTAACAGGGTGGCAGGCCTACTGGTGAAAGAAAACATTAGTAACCAGTCTTCAAATACATAAATGCAACAGAAAGTATATATGTGCCAGCAAAGAATTTACATTTGTCCATGTTGATGTAGGGCCATCTTATTAGTAGGTGACCATTTAATGAGTTATAGTTTAGAAGAATAGTATTAATAGACCAAGAAGTAAAAAATATTTTAATGAATAATCAATGCAATACATAAATGTATCAAAAAGTTGTGCTAAGTGTTCTCATTTCACGACTTGAGTTCTGTTATTCCTAAAACAGAAGGTCTAGCAGTGCATACAACTGCTAATCCATATTGCATGTATATACATGAGGCATTGAGACATAGGGATAAAGCTCTTCTGACAAGTGCCAAGACCCACCCAGTTATATAACTCAAGTGAGTTATTTCTAGCTTCTTAAAGGTGTACTACATGAGATATTACACTAAGAATGTCCCCATATTCTTAATCCCCCACAACTAAATTACATTATGCCAAACACTTTCTCCACTATAGCCAGTTTCTACCCATCTATCTAAAAGAACTTCCCTCATACTCAAACTTGCTTAACGAAGCCCAGTGTTCCTGCCTTCCTAAGGGTCATATCACCAAGCCACTTATCACCTATTTTTTCTTCTCCACTGCCTTCTCTGCTTCTCCATTTTTTCAAGCCAACGCCACATGAATGGAAATTTATGTACATATTTTATATGTGAATATGTCACTACTTTAATGTAAGAATGATAAAACTGTATGTGCTGTGTACATGCTCTCTTGTACTGTTTGTTTGTTTTGTTCAGCTATGTATTAACTGCCCCTGTTGCAGTGTGTAACCTAGAATAATGCTTGTATTTTTTTCTTTTTTTATATTCTATGTATTAACTGTGATTACTTCACTCAGGCTGGGTCTGAAAATGGTTAATTTTGATCAGCACACTACTCCAGTCAGAGACATAGCTAGGGTGAGCTGAAGGGGGCAGCCACCCTGGGCCCAGGGTATTAAGAGGTGCAATCAGCAGATGCCAATAATTTCTGAATGCTGGTACAGAAATGAATGCCAGTAATGTTTTTGCGGTCAAGACTTAAGTCCTTCAGTGCTTCTTGTGTTGTATATAAATTGTAGCAAGTGATTTGGTTACAGTTTTAAAAGTAGGAAGAGTTTGGTTGCTCCCCAACAGCAGAGGGTGCCAGATTGCCTAGCTACAGTTCTGCTCTAGTAAACAGTTTGGCATGCTGTGAGTATAGTTCTTGTGGTGCAGAGTTTGAGTTCTTCAGCCCTCATTTGTCTACTGTGTGACCTTGAACAAGTCACTTAACCAGACATTACTCCTGAATTGCCCCTGAAAAGAGCCTACCTGGTTAACAAATGGGTATTATTATTATTATTATTATTATTGTTATTAAATACATCTCTTTTTATTAGAAAAATATATATACTGTCTATACATTAGCTTTTTAGACTGTATCATGCATTCCACTTGCTCATTTAATTGTGGATATTTTGGATTTGGTGTAGTATGTTACAGTTCATAGGTCGAGGAAAAATCTTGACATACAAAACGTGGACCATTATCTAACATCACCTGTTGAGGTATTCCATGTTGTTCTGACATTGACTTTAGCACATCAATTACTAAAATAACATCATATCTTTGAGTTAAACCATTTTGTGGTATTTCAATTAATAAGCCAAGCATAGTAGGAAGTTAAGATTATTCTGCCAAAGCAAATCATGTGTTACTTTTAAGCATGGCACTATCAGAATTTTGTGATGTGTCAGTGTCTGTTTTTGCTTTGTATACATGCTACAAAATGTAAAGTTTTGCACCATATAGCTTTTCTATGCTGTTATGTTGGGTCAGTATATGATATCTCTGTGCCTGTCTTTTTACTTAGACATTCGTGAATGTGACTCATGAATTCTTTGTGATGTATGATTTCTTAGCAAAATGTGTTAATAAGTGTCTTTCTTTTAAAAATAATCCTTGTTTGTGAGATAACTCATGGGGTGGCAATAAAGTTGCTGTATGGAGAAGATGTGTTCACTCACGGATATAGATATGAATAGTTTGATTTTTATCTCAAGTTACTTGGAAGTGAGTGAAAACAGTATACTTTCAAATGGTACCAATGATGAAGACTGGGAAATAAATGAAAATGAATGATATCTCAGTGAGTTTAGTTCAGTAGATCTAGCTTGTTAGATGCATAGCAGATGTTGATAAGGTAGTAGCTTTTCTAGAGGGCCTGCGGAAGGAGTTAAAGACTGTGGTAACTGGTAAGGTGACTTGGGAGCAGATAATGCCAGCAATGGAGAAAATGAATGATAAATTGGACAACTGTATTGCTGTAGCTAAAGAAAGAGACACAAAGGTTGTAAAAACCTTAAGCTCCATATTGACACCAGAATAAAAAGAACAGTATGCCTATTGACTGAGCTGGAGATGATAAAACAAAAACAAATTGATCACAAAGACAGAGCTCATTGAAAGAATATTTGTATTATTGGAATACCTTTAAAGAAGAAAATCTCACTTGTATTGTCTGTGTATAAAAAAAGGTAAGCTGATCTGTATTGCATAAAAGTCAAATTAAAAATTGAATGGGCTCATTGACATCTTCCTTAGGCCCAATAGTAACTGCATGATAGCAGAGACATGTTCCAATACATTTTGAAGCATTTAAACTGAAGGCTTGTATTGTGACATTACTTTGGTGACCAGGAAAGTTACATAAAATAGGAGATAATTGTGTGTGTTGATTTGTGTGTTTTAAAATGACTGTTGTGCTCAGACTTGGCAAATGACATTGCTGTTCTTGGATTCTATACAAGAATATATGTTTAGGAAGGTAAAGTTTCACAAGTTGTACACAGTAATTTTCAGAGCTTTATGAAATTCTTATGTGGTGCACAATGACAAAGGGGCACAAAAATAAATGAAAAGAAAAACCAAAACAAACATTTTTTATATTTTCAAGCATTGTACATATGTGTTTTCTTTTTAACAATTGTCATTCACATCAACATTACTTAAATCACTCAAGTTCTTCCTTCTCTTAAACCTTCTCGCCCCCTCCTGAACATTATTCTGCATGTGATTTTTCCCACCAGTTCCATTTATTTCTATGTATTTTGCTCCTTCCATTTCCATCACATCCAGTTCTTTTATCTCCTTTAAAATATTCAATATTTAATTAGAGATGATTTAGATTTTGATTTCCATTTTCCAGTAATTGCTTTTTTGTAAGCCAATTGCATCAAACTTACAAAGGCCGCACAATGTCTGGGTAGTTCAGATCCTATATCAGAACTCAAAAAATCTTGTTCTTAGTTGCAACTATTTGCTTGACCAGCATTTCTGACAAAGTACTCTGTAGGGCATCTTTAAATCTGCCAACTTGCTGCATTCTCAAAAACATGTTCCCAGTTATCTCTCTCTCTGTTCCATCACACCTCCATCATTTGCTACCTACATAAGGACAAATCATCTGAACTCTGCTTGGAGAACACAGAGCTGACTATTATATTACACTCGGGCCCCTTTTGATGTTGGTTATGAGTTGCAGACATTTTGAGAGTCTTGCTCTGAGATACATATTGGCATAACTCAAAGAGAATTTGCATGTTATTCCTCAAGGTTCAATAACTGGCCTAGCCTAGACAGAAATTATATTTCACAGGAACATGAGCATTTAATTGAGAACTTTAACACACATCCAATAACTATTTCAGATCATGCACCAATAATTACTAACATAAAATGCAGGGTAATTAAGTAAAGTAAAGTAAAGTTGAGACACTGGCCCTTCCCCACCTACCCGTTAAAAAGAAAGAAATGTAAGGAATGGGTAGTGGAAATTATTCAGGAGTTATTAGGGAAGATAGCAAGTACTCCAGAAGTTATAGCTAGTGAGTGGCATAAAATGAAAGTGGAGTTTAAAAGTGAAGTAGAAATAAAAAAAAAAAAAGATATGGTTAAGAAGTTAACAAAGGTTAAAGTACTACAGACTAAGGGGAATCTCATAAAACAAGAAGAGGTACAATTGCAGAATGCTAAAGAGAAAATAAGGGATACCTGGATAATATGCATGAGTTTAGAAAGATCCCTGTTAAACAACTGTTTTTTAATAATAACTCCAGAGCACAAAACTTTTGGCACAATGACTTAGAAGAGAGAAAGTAGAAAGGGTTGTTGCAAAACTTAGGGACCCTATAATAAGAAAAAATAGCTAGAGATCATATAGAAGTATTAGATTTATTTCAGAAATCAAGAAAAAGCCCAAATGGAAATATTTATCGAAGACTTAAATATGCCAAGGTTAGAAGTAGCTAAGGCTCAACAATTAACAGTTGAGCTACCAGGACTTGATCTCAGAGTACAGGCAAAGAGAAAAGGATAGGGGAATTTTAAGTAAAAGACCCACTCTGGTAGAGTTTTTAGTTGAATTTAGAACAGAAACAGCTGTTAAAATGGAATAATTAGTAAGGCATATAAAATATTGCATGAAAACTATAAGAATCAATCAGAGAAGGAAAGGAAAGATTGGGAAGGGAGACGTGAAAAGCAATTTACCAGAAAATAATGGAAGGACATATGTATGGCTCCCGAGTATGCAATCAAGTCCAGAAGGTTTAGGATCTTTGCTTGTAAGTGTTTGCATTTTTATACCCCAAGCAGACCAGATTCCAAATAATTTTCCTCAGGTAGATAGCAAATGTTGGAGGTGTGATGGAGAAGAAGATGGGAATATATGTTTTAGGTGTGCAAGGAGATGGCAGATTTAAAAAATTCACACAGAGTAAATATAGCCTAGAAACGTTAATTGATTATATACAAATGGTAATATATAGGTACTTTTTTTTTCTTGTAACTTGTTCCTTCCTGAATATATACAAGCTGGACTGATAAAATCTTCTGGGTTAGAAACTGTAGCAGCTATTGCAGCTGCAATAAATACTCAGCCCTTACTAGGAAAAGCAACCCATTGTGGTTAGGTTTGTGTTGCTTCACATAGTGTTAAAATATGCTTTCTTAAGCTGTAAAATAAGTATGCATCAAGTATAAGCATACCAATCTTGCATAGCAGAGACTATAAAGGGACTCTGTTTTTCTGTCTCATATTTTCTTTCTATTTATGATCACAATGCTGTCTTTTTGTTGTACATATGCTTGATTCTTACATAATAAATGGACACCCAGGGATATAACTGCTTGTAGCAGTAAACGCAGACCCAACAAGTAAAAGAACTGCTATATAACAAAGGAATGTACGTATAACCAGCATAACAAGGAACATGCAAACACTTTTTGACAAAACTATATTAAGGTAAAATCATTTGTGTATGTAGTTACTCTTCTATGTGTGACCACAATTAAAAAGCAACTGTTTGCTTTGAACTATCTTTTGATTAGATTGCCTATTAAGCTAGATATATAAATTTCAGTTAAAATATGCTCAGCTCAATTATTTTCAAATGAACAAAGGGTTAGAATGCGTATCTTTTATACATGCTTTATTTGGGCATGCTGTTATGTGTGATGTTTTATTGCTGGGACTTAGAATGACAGAAACCTTTTGTATTATAGTTGTTAATATTTCTTTTACCTCTCTTTCAGGTAGTAGGCTAGCGTGGGTATGCACAGATTGGGGGGGGGGGTCTGAAAGGGAGTGATGTCACACTTATATCCACACCATAGATATGTATAAAAAATTCTAATAATTTGGAAATGTTATTTTGTCCCTATATATATATATATCCACTTATTCTGAAAGCCAGCAATCTGCATATTATACCCTTTAGATGATCTCTGTGGATTCATGGAATGTAAAGGGCTTACAAGATAAGAAAAAAAAGAATCTATTAATGCACTTAATTTTTAAATCTAAGGCAGAGATAACTTTCATACAAGAAACACATATGTTGAAAGAGCAATGGGAGAAAGATACAAAAAAAAGGGTGAAATATATTGTTGCTGCTGGTGACAATACTGCTTCTAGGGGAGTTGCCATTGTAGTTAAAAAATCTTTTGATGGTAATATATTGAAAGGTAGCAGTGACCCAAATGGTAGATGGTGTTATTTTACTTGTGAACTGCCGCCATTTTAAAAAACTTTCTTAGTCCTGAATGTTTATGCCCCATGTTTGCATCAAATAACCCATCTATATGAGATATACAGAATCTTAAAGAACTATCCTAATTATCTCTATATCATAGGATGTGACTGGAATATGTTAATTGATCCAGAACTTGATAGGACAAATAAGAATAACAAGCAATCGGTTCAGATTACTACACTAATAGCTAAAATAATGGAAGATTTTAAGTTAGCTGACCCATTTGAAAACTATAGAAATGGTATAACTACTAGTACATTCACTTATTATTCACCATATCACAAGTCTTGGTCTAGGATAGATGTATTTTTAATATCTGAAATATTATTAAATAATACAGTCACATACAATAGTAAACCTAGGACAATATCGGATCATGCAAAGATAAATATTACACTAAAGTTGGGGAACTCAGTGCAAGGACCCCAAACAGTTACAAACTGGACGTTAAATACTAACTTACTAAAGCTTAAAGATGTTTCATAAAATATCATAGACATTCTCACCCAAACTTATAACAATCTAGAAGTAATAGATATACCATACGACATTCAATAGCAAGCTACAAAAGCCACTGTTAGGGGTATATTAATTCAAAAAGCTGCTTTCTATAAAAATTTAAACAAAGAAAAAGTCATATTAATAGAATCAAAATTAAAAAATATAGAGTCAGAACTGCAAATAAATTATTCACCAGTACTTGAAAGTCAAATAGTTACACAAGGAGAAGTACATGAAATTCGACAGTACTCAATCAATAAAATTAAACTCCTCCACAAATATGCCGAATGGGCTCAATCGCTCCAAAAGCACTGCCAAGAATCATAAACATTAAAAATCCTCCTACCAAATTAAAGCAACTAAATTATAATAACAAATCTTTAGAGATGGATGAAGAGATCATAGCGGCTTTTGACGAGATGTACCAAAAACTATATGGCCCCCATGACCAGTTTAATGAGTCATTTATTTCATCAATTTACTTAAGAGTTACAATTTCCAGGGCTGAATGAGACACAAATAAATAATCTTAAAGCCCCCTTACGTGTAGAAGAAATCATTGCTGCTGTAAATAAGTTGAAACCAGGTAAATCACCAGGGCCTGATGATTACATGGCGGAATTTTACAAGACATTCAAGAAACAGTTAGCTCCAATACTATTGAAAGTATACAGATACATAATAAAGTACGGTACCAAAGACCTGTATATCAATCTTCTTCTTCTTCTTTCGGCTTTTCTTGGTTAGGGGTTGCCACAGCGGACCACCTGTTTCCATTTCTTCCTGTCCTCTGCATCTTGCCGTTTTACACCAACCACCTGCATGTACTCTCTAACCACATCCATAAACCTTATCTTAGGCTTTCTTCTTTTCCTCTTACCTGGTAGCTTCATCCTTAGCATCCTTTTCCCAACATACCCAGCATCTCTCCTCAGCACATGTCCAAACCAACGCAATCCCACCTCTCTAGCTTTGTCTCCAAACTGTCCAACCGGGTTGACCCTGTAATAAACTTATTCCTAATCCTGTCTACCCTCAACACACCCAGTACAAATCTTAACATCTTTAACTCTGCCACATCCAGCTCTGACTCCTGCCTTTTTGTCAATGCCACTGTCTCCAACCCATATAACATAGCTGGTCTCACTACCCTTTTGTAGACCTTCCCTTTCACTCTTACTGGTACTCGTCTGTCACAAATCACTCCTGACACTCTTCTCCACCCACTCCACCCTGCCTGTACTCTCTTCTTCACCTCTCTTCCACACTCGCCATTACTCTGAACTCTTGATCCCAAGTATTTTAACTTATCCACCTTTGCCAGCTCTACTCCCTGCATCCTCACCATTCCTCTACCCTCCCTTAAATTCACACACATATATTCTGTCTTAGTCCAGCTGACCTTCATTCCTCTCCTCTCTAGAGCATATCTCCACCTCTCCAGGGTCTCCTTAACCTGTTCCCTACTCTCACTACATATCACAATATCATCTGCAAACATCACAGTCCGGGTCTATATTAGATCAGCGAACGCTTAAAAAAGTGAACGCTGATTGATCGAACTTATGTAAGCAAAAGCTTACAATCTCGACTGTCAGAACAGTGATTTTTTTTTCCTAGGGAAAAAAATTGCTGATCCAAAACACATACACACAACACAAGCACACCAAACAAACAGCAATCCACACACATACACCTAAAATCTGACACCTAACCCAACACCAAACTATACACACACCACTAACTATCCACTTACCTTAACCCAAACCCTAACCCTAAGGTCCATCACTAACGCACACTCACTTCACCCGCTCCCTAACCCTAAGTCACCTAACCCGCCCTAACCCTCACGTCCACACAATCGCACACATACCTAACCTGCGCCCTAACCCTAACTCACCTAACCCGCCCTAACACTCACATCCAAACTTACCTGAACCCGACCCGTAACTTTCCACCACAGCACTGAAAATACCGAAGCAACAGAAACAGACAACCAAATTCTTTCCCTAGGAAAAAATTAGAGTTTCTGTTGCTTCGATATTTTAAGCTTTCACTTACATAAGCAATAAACACCCATGGCAGGAACTTCCAAGTTAAACAAAACCAGAAAAAAAGAGAAAGTCCCAGGAGAATAAATCAGCTGAACACTTTATTCACGTAAAACAAATAAACGCTGTTAAAACCATGCGTTTTCGTCTCAAAGACTTCATCAGATTTAACATGTGACTTGGTCTTGACTCGTTTTATACACAATTAAATTGATGTGGAACCAATCATAATTTCACTCATTTAAAATGGACAAATAGCTAGTGAAAAAGTCATCAGAATCTATACAATTAAAATGAACATTCACCATCTTCAATAAATATATAAAGTATACTTGTAATAAATAACTTTATCTGAATATTTTTATTTCATGTTGTGTAGTTTTTTAATTAAGCTTAAAAACCGATCCTACAATACCTTTTGTAATTATATTTAAAACATTTAAAATATATATGATAAAATTCATTTAGTGTTCTGTAAACATAGAGGAAGTCTGCCACCTGGTGGCTATGTCCAGAGTTACATTTGTCAATTTTTTGCAGCTTTTAACTTTAATAGTGGTTTGATAGAAATATACTCGTTCAGTCCTGGTGCTTTGTTGGCTTTCAGATATACCTGCCACCACAATTCTCTATAGCCAACCGTTTCCTCCCATGGACCACCTCTTAAATCTTTTTTTATTTGATCAATCACAAAAAATTTATATCTGAAATTTTCACATATTAATGAATGCCTGTAGAGTGCATTAGTTTCTTTTCTACTTCTTATATCGTACATATGTTCATATATCCTCTTTTTCAAGGATCTCTCAGTCTTTCCGACATAAAAAGAGGTGCATTCTGTGCATATGACTAAATAAACTAAACCTTGGGATTCACAGTTAAAGTACCCCTTGCTTTTTATCCAAGTACATCTACTTTCTAAAAAGACTTTTTCTTCATTAAGTACGAATTCACATTGCCTGCACCTACTACATTTGTATGTGCCTAATTTCAGTGAGTTAGATCTATCACCCTTCTTGTTGCTGTTACTTGTCTCTAAAATACTTTTGATATTCCTAGAATTTTTATATATCACTCTGGGTGTCATATCAGGGAGTCCTTTTAAATCAGTCAATGCTTTGAATTTGTCCCATTCTTTTTGAAATATCTCTTTAACCTTAATATTTAAAGCATTGTATTCTAATACCAATCCATGTTGGTAGTTGAATTGGCTCGCTGCGGGGTACCCTTCAATGTTCTGTACAACTTCCTTCTCCCCTTTTATTGGTCTAAATCTTCCTTTTCTTCCCAGTGTTACCTCTTTTCTTAATTCATCTATAAATATTTTTGGGTAACCTCTTTCTAGGAACATTTTTTCCAGTCTGTCACATTCTTTTATAAATTCAGGGTCTTGACTGGTCATCCTTGAACCCCTTACTAGCTGTCCTTTGACCAAGTTCTTCTTACAATGACTTGGATGGCTACTTTCGTAATGTAGGAACGAGTTGACATAAGTGTCCTTCCTATATACTCTGGTTTCAAAGGAATCACTATTTTTCATAATCTCTACATCTAAATAAGCAATATTTTTCTGGGAAATGTTGTGAGTGAACCTTAAAAAAGAGGTAGGCTCCCCTAAGTAGTTGATAAATTCCTCTAATTCATTCAAATTACCTTTCCAGAAAATTATAATATCATCCAGGAAACGTCTGTACATCTTACAATGTTTATTATATTCTGTTTGAAAGATGTATTTCTCTTCCCAATTTGCCAGGACCAAATTGGCAAAGGTAGGTGCACAGGCTGCCCCCATCGCTACCCCCTGGACCTGTTGAAAAAATTCCCCATTGTGGGTCAGAAAGTTGTTCCTTAAAATTAGGTCCATTAAGCCTGTGCACATTATCTTGTCATTTTGTGTTAAAGTCTGGTCCTTAAATACCTCTTCCTCAAACATCCTAGTCCCTTCATCATATGGTATGGATCCAAAAAGGTCCACCACATCAATGGTTACTAGCTTTAAATCTTTATCAAACAGCTCCGGACTTATGTTTCTCAGAAGGTCCCAGGAATCTCTTAGTATAGCCTCCTTGTTCAGCCATATGTGTTTGGTTTTAGTATCTACGAATTTTGCTAGAGGTGTAGTTTTAGAGCATTCCGCTGATACTATAGGTTTGAGAGGGGGATTGACCTTATCTTTATGTATTTTTGGAATGCCGAAGATTATTGGAATCCTGGGTTTATCTTTCTTCAAAAATGAAAACATCTTGCTGTCAATCAAAGCTTCCATAACCATATTTTCAAGGGTTATGTCTATCTTCTTGTAAGCTAAGTTGATCTCATTCCTAGATACCACTTTGTATTTAGTTTCGTTCATCAAAATTTCGTTCATTTTGCCATCATATTCCGTTACATCCATTACTACAACCCCCCCACCCTTGTCGGGCTTCATTACCCTAATCCCTTTATCGAACCTTAATTCTGTTAATTTCTCTTTTTCTTTTGGGTCCAGGTTGTCTCTGTATCCAACCTTTTTGTCAGCCTTGACAATGGCTTCTTCCATAACATTTTCAAAGTTTTTTAACTGTGCCTGTATGGGGGGGTTGAAGGTGGATTTATTTTTCAATGTACTTTGGTCATTTTTTAACTGTGTATTATTGGGGTCCAACCCTATCCCTTCTTTGTAGTAAAGCAGTTCCAAGTTCATTTTCCTTAGGAATATTTTCATGTCCAACAATGTTTGTACCTTATTCCCCTTTACTTTTGGAATAAATTTAAAACCTTTTTCCATAAGTGTAAAATGCTCTTTGTTTAATTCTGTTTGACTAAAATTGTAAATAGTGAAACCATTAAATGTCCATATGTTTCCTTCTTTCTTAATATCTTGATTTTCATTAATGTAATCGGATTCGGGGATTAAAATTGTCTGTATCTCCCTCTTCCTCTTGGCCCCCCCCTCATCTGAAAATTTTCTTTCCTTCTCCCATTTGGATCATAATCCGTGTACTCCCTCATTAATGGGGGAAATTCAGTGTCATAATCATTGTTTTGTACATTGAATCTATTGTCTTTCCCTTTTGCCCTTTCTCTGTCTGTCCCCCCTCTGTTATGTCCATGAGCAAAACTATCAAGGGGTTTGGGATTTTTCAAAGGGTTTGGGTAACATGTTTGATTCTCATATTCTAAAATATCCCTCCTTAGTTTTTCTGTCTTTCTTTTTACTAAGTCAGTGCACTTTTTATCTACATTTTCTTTCAAATTAATGTACTTGTGTCGTTCTTCCCTAATTTCAAAAACCAAGTCATCCTTAATTTGTGTGTCTAAAGTATTAATTTGTTCAAGTATTGTCACCAAGTTTCTTTCATTTTCGTCAATAATACATTTTACAATTTGCATGCCACAATTGTTAAACACTTCTAATAGTTCTTTGTGGAAAATCGACCCTATTTGTACGTTGTTGGGGTACTTCCAAGTCCGTAACCCCTTAGGGACGATTTTCCTATGTAAACATTCTCTTAGATACCCATTCTCTATCGTAATAGATTTGTATTTGAACATAAGTTTTGAAATGTCATCCAACTTCTTACTATAGGTATCATTATTCGTAACCTGTTTGTTGTTGCCAGTATTACATTTAAATTCGTGCTGTCTATTGAGCCAAAAAAAATCTCGTTTTTGTCAGAGATGTTAACAGTACCTTTGTGCAATACGCCGCTTTGTGAACCACTCATAAAGTTCTCGTTCTCGTCTTCCTCGTCCTGCAGTATGTTCGGCGTGTTAGCTGGGTCAAACGTTTGACCATTTGGTCCCTTTTCTGCTTCACAATCCATTACGCCTCCTTGCCTAACGCGTTTGCGTTTCAAACCTTGTTGTCTCCTTCCAGATTAAGGTTCGATAAAGGGATTAGGGTAATGAAGCCCGACAAGGGTGGGGGGGTTGTAGTAATGGATGTAACGGAATATGATGGCAAAATTATCGAAAGTTTGATGAACGAAACTAAATACAAAGTGGTATCTAGGAATGAGATCAACTTAGCTTACAAGAAGATAGACATAACCCTTGAAAATATGGTTATGGAAGCTTTGATTGACAGCAAGATGTTTTCATTTTTGAAGAAAGATAAACCCAGGATTCCAATAATCTTCGGCATTCCAAAAATACATAAAGATAAGGTCAATCCCCCTCTCAGACCTATAGTATCAGCGGAATGCTCTAAAACTACACCTCTAGCAAAATTCGTAGATATTAAAACCAAACACATATGGCTGAACAAGGAGGCTATACTAAGAGATTCCTGGGACCTTCTGAGAAACATAAGTCCGGAGCTGTTTGATAAAGATTTAAAGCTAGTAACCATTGATGTGGTGGACCTTTTTGGATCCATACCATATGATGAAGGGACTAGGATGTTTGAGGAAGAAGTATTTAAGGACCAGACTTTAACACAAAATGACAAGATAGTGTGCACAGGCTTAATGGACCTAATTTTAAGGAACAACTTTCTGACCCACAACGGGGAATTTTTTCAACAGGTCCAGGGGGTAGCGATGGGGGCAGCCTGTGCACCTACCTTTGCCAATTTGGTCCTGGCAAATTGGGAAGAGAAATACATCTTTCAAACAGAATATAATAAACATTGTAAGATGTACAGACGTTTCCTGGATGATATTATAATTTTCTGGAAAGGTAATTTGAATGAATTAGAGGAATTTATCAACTACTTAGGGGAAACTACCTCTTTTTTAAGGTTCACTCACAACATTTCCCAGAAAAATATTGCTTATTTAGATGTAGAGATTATGAAAAATAGTGATTCCTTTGAAACCAAAGTATATAGGAAGGACACTTATGTCAACTCGTTCCTACATTACGAAAGTAGCCATCCAAGTCATTGTAAGAAGAACTTGGTCAAAGGACAGCTAGTAAGGGGTTCAAGGATGACCAGTCAAGACCCTGAATTTATAAAAGAATGTGACAGACTGTAAAAAATGTTCCTAGAAAGAGGTTACCCAAAAATATTTATAGATGAATTAAGAAAAGAGGTAACACTGGGAAGAAAAGGAAGATTTAGACCAATAAAAGGGGAGAAGGAAGTTGTACAGAACATTGAAGGGTACCCCGCAGCGAGCCAATTCAACTACCAACATGGATTGGTATTAGAATACAATGCTTTAAATATTAAGGTTAAAGAGATATTTCAAAAAGAATGGGACAAATTCAAAGCATTGACTGATTTAAAAGGACTCCCTGATATGACACCCAGAGTGATATATAAAAATTCTAGGAATATCAAAAGTATTTTAGAGACAAGTAACAGCAACAAGAAGGGTGATAGATCTAACTCACTGAAATTAGGCACATACAAATGTGGTAGGTGCAGGCAATGTGAATTCGTACTTAATGAAGAAAAAGTCTTTTTAGAAAGTAGATGTACTTGGATAAAAAGCAAGGGGTACTTTAACTGTGAATCCCAAGGTTTAGTTTATTTAGTCATATGCACAGAATGCACCTCTTTTTATGTCGGAAAGACTGAGAGATCCTTGAAAAAGAGGATATATGAACATATGTACGATATAAGAAGTAGAAAAGAAACTAATGCACTCTACAGTCATTCATTAATATGTGAAAATTTCAGATATAAATTTTTTGTGATTGATCAAATAAAAAAAGATTTAAGAGGTGGTCCATGGGAGGAAACGGTTGGCTATAAAGAATTGTGGTGGCAGGTATATTTGAAAGCCAACAAAGCCCCAGGACTGAACGAGTATATTTCTATCAAACCACTATTAAAGTTAAAAGCTGCAAAAAATTGACAAATGTAACTCTGGACATAGCCACTAGGTGGCAGACTTCCTCTATGTTTACAGAACATTAAATGAATTTTATCACATATATTTTAAATGTTTTAAACATAATTACAAAAGGTATTTTAGGATCGGTTTTTAAGCTTAATTAAAAAACTACACAACATGAAATAAAAATATTCAGATAAAGTTATTTATTACAAGTATACTTTATATATTTATTGAAGATGGTAAATGTTCATTTTAATTGTATAGATTCTGATGACTTTTTCACTAGCTATTTGTCCATTTTAAATGAGTGAAATTATGATTGGTTCCACATCAATTTAATTGTGTATAAAACGAATCAAGACCAAGTCACATGTTAAATCTGATGAAGTCTTTGAGACGAAAACGCATGGTTTTAACAGCGTTTATTTGTTTTACGTGAATAAAGTGTTCAGCTGATTTATTCTCCTGGGACTTTCTCTTTTTTCTGGTTTCACTTACATAAGTTCAATCAATCAACGTTCACTTTTTTAAGCATTCGCTGATCTAATATAGACCCTCATAGTCCATGGGGACTCCTGTCTGATCTCATCTGTCAACCTGTCCATCACCAGTGCAAATAAGAAAGGGCTCAGAGCTGATCCTTGATGTAATCCCACCTCCACCTTAAATGCATCTGTCTCCCACTGCACATCTCACCGCTGTCGCACTACCCTTGTACATATCCTGTACCACTCTTACATACTTCTCTGCCACTCCTGATTTCCTCATACAATACCACAACTCCTCTCTAGGCACCCTGTCATATGCTTTCTCTAAGTCCACAAAGACACAATGCAACTTCTTCTGATCTTTTTTGTACTTCTCCATCAACACGCTCAGAGCAAACATCGCATCTGTAGTGCTCTTTGCTGGCATGAAACCATAATGCTGATCACTAATCATCACCTCCCTTCTTAACCTAGCTTCCACTACTCTTTCCCATAATTCCATGCTGTGACTGATCAGTTTTATCCCTCTGTAGTTACTACAGCTCTGCACATCACCCTTATTTTTAAAAATCGGTACCAAAACACTTTTTCTCCACTCCTCAGGCATCCTCTCACTTTCCAATATTTCATTAAAAAATCTGGTTAAGAATTCCACTGCCATTTCTCCTAAACACCTCCAAGCTTCCAAAGGTATGTCATCTGGACCAACAGCCTTTCCATTCTTCATCCTCTTCATAGCTATCCCTACTTCTGCCTTGCTAATCCATTGCACTTCCTGATTCACTATCCCACATCATCCAACCTTCTCTCTCTCTCTCATTCTCTTCATTCATCAGCCCCTCAGAGTACTCCTTCTATCTGTTCAACACATTCTCCTCGCTAGTGACTACGTTTCCTTCATTATTCTTTATCACCCTTAACTGCTGCACATCTTTCCTAGCTCGGTCCCTCTGTCTAGCCATTTGCTACATGTCCTTTTCTCCCTCCTTAGTGTCCAACCTTTCATACAACTCACTATACGCCTTATCCTTAGCCTTTGCCACCTCTCTCTTCTCTCTTTACCATGCACCTCATCTCCTTATACTCCTGTATACTTTCTTCATCTCTCTGACAATCCCACTTCTTGTTCACCAACCTCTTTCTCCATATACTCTCCTGTACTTCCTCATTCCACCACCAGGTCTCCTTGTCCTCCTTCCTCTGTCCAGATGTCACACCAATCACCTTTCTAGCAGTCTCCCTTACTAGCTCTGCTGTAGTTATCAATAACTCAAAAAATATATTTATACCAAAACCCAAATCTGATGCATCAAACCCAAACAACTACAGACCGATAGCACTCATAAATGTTGATATTAAAATTCTTTCTACAATACTAGCTAGTAGAATCAAACAAATCCTACCTCACATTATATCTTCTGAGCAACTAGGCTTTATGAACAACAGACAAATATATGACAACACACTTACTATTGATTCAATCATTAGTTTAAAAGTGAATGATAAATACCCTAACTATGCACTGTCAGTAGATGCAACCAAAGCTTTTTTAGAGTAAATTTTGATTTTTTATTAAATATACTCAAGAAATTTAGTATTCCTGAGGACTATATAAACATGGTTAGGGCTCTATACAAAAATGCCACAACAACACTATCTATAGATAAAAAGCAATCAAATCCTATTCAAATAGTGAATGGTACAAGGCAAGGATGCCCACTGTCACCTTACCTGTTCAATATATACATAGACTCTGCTGCTTAAAATATCATAAAGAACTTACCACCATATTATGAATATTTCTAAAGTCCCAATAAAGTATATGGCTTTTGCTGACGATCTTAACATTTATTTTGAATTCCCTAATATTGATTTGAATAAGATACTAAGCTCTATTGAAACATTCTCAAAAATATCTAATTATGCGATTAACCCTAATAAATCAGTCTTATTCCCTCTGAATACTCTAGGACATAAGGAATTCTATTTCCCTGAAACTGAAATTAAAGTCAATTATAATCTCAAATATCTGGGTATTATGATCACTCACCCCCAATCTGATATGACTAAAAACAACTTGCTTAAAACCTGGTCTAACATCACTGAAAACACTAAAAGACGGTTAAACCTCAATCTATCTCCACTAGCTACGGCGGCCATAGTTAAAATGAATATTCTTCCAAGACTATTGTTTCATTTTAGTGCTATTAACCAAAATATACCAAAAAACTTCTTCTCCAAACTTGAAACACTACTAGGAAAGTTTAT
Organism: Protopterus annectens; assembly: GCF_019279795.1. Taxonomy (NCBI): domain Eukaryota; kingdom Metazoa; phylum Chordata; order Ceratodontiformes; family Protopteridae; genus Protopterus; species Protopterus annectens. Next base: position 535,001,556 of record NC_056741.1, read on the forward strand.
TTGGCATCCAAAAAGTACAAGAATAAAATACACTAAATTAATATTACCCAAACAAAAAAGGAGGCATAGGCCTACCTGAATTTCAAACATACTAAAATCTAGTTGAATTATACAAATAGCAAATTTTGAACCATCCAACAAAGCATGGTATCCACTTCTTCTTCTTCTTCTTCTTCTATCGGCTTTTCCCATTTAGGGATCGCCACAGAGGATCACCTGTCTGCTCATGATTGGCAGTGGAGTTTTACAGTGCCGAGTTGCTAGCCCGGCGCCCAACCTTCCACAGAGGGAACACACATGCACACACTCA
>NC_056741.1:535006865-535041865 GCF_019279795.1 Protopterus annectens
CTTCATCTTCACCTTTCCAGCAGATGCCTGAAGGTTTTGGGCCAAAAGTGACTGGTATTTGGAACTGTTCATAACTCCATCCACCTTGACTAAACCCAGTTCCAGCTGAAGAAAAGCAACCCCAAAGCATGATACTGCCACCACCATGCTTCACATGGGGATGGTGTTCTTTTGGTGATGCAAAGTGTTGTTTTTGCGCCAAATGTACCTTTTGGAATTGTGGCCAAAAAGTTCAACCTTGTTCTCATCAGACCATAACACATTTTCCCACATGGTTTTAGGAGACTTGATGTATTGTTTTGCAAATTTTAACCGGGCCCAGATGTTTTTCTGTGTAAGAAAAGGCTTCCGTCTTGCAACCCTACCCCATAGGCCAGACATATGGAGAATACAGGAGATTGTTGTCACATGTAGTACACAACCAGTACTTGCCAGTATTTCCTGCAGCTCTTTCAGTGTTGCTGTAGGTCTCTTGGAAGCCTCCCTGACCAGTTTTCATCTTGTCTTTTCATCAATTTTGGAGGGACGTCCAGTTCTTTGCAACATCACTGTTGTCCCATACTTTCTCCACTTTTTGATGACTGTCTTCACTGTGTTCTATGATGTATCCAATGCTGTGGATATTTTTTTGTACCCTTCTCCTGACTGATACCTTTCAACAATGAGATACCTTTTATGCCTTTCAAGCTCTCTGTGAACCATGGCTTTTGCTGTAGCAGGCAACTGAGTAAATGTCAGGAAAATCCTACTAGGACAGCTGAACTTTATTTGGGGTTAATCAGAGTCTCTTTAATTTATGTCAGGTGTGTACCCAAGAAGACTGAATGCTGTATTTAAATCAAAAGGTGCTTCAGCAAAGTATTAGTTTAAGGGTGTGCACACTTATGCAACCAGCTTATTGTACGTTTTTTATTTTATATATTTTTCCCCTAACAGATTTGTTTGTTTTTCAATTGAATTGTACAGGTTATAGGTCACATTAAAGGTGAGAAAAGTTTTGAAATGATTTATTGTGGTCTAATTTTTTTATATCACAAAAATCTGGCATTTTAACAGCGGTGTGTACACTTTTTATATCCACTGTATGTACATGCCAATGTACGTACACCCGAAGACAAGACAGTTGTAGCATAAACATTAATCACATATGTACATAAAATAGTATGTACTGTTGATTACATCTTCTGTGTGGGTATATTCATATCATCACACACAGTCATATAGTATGCAATTCTCAGATAAGGTCACATATCAAAGGGCATGATTGTTTGTGATATAAGCAACCTAACATGATCACTGGAGAGGACATTTAGCAAGTACAGTATATACAACAGGGGGTATATGCATATTATGATGATGTGGCAAAAGAGATGTTTGAATATTAATGTAATGTCAGCATAGGTCTCAACAAACTGGGACACGTAGCCACAGGCTCATGGACAACTGTAGACAGAAGCATGCACAATCATGGACAATACCAGGATAATACCACCATTAATCTGTGCAATTGACATAAAATGTGATTGTGAGTTATTAACATATTCTGCATGAGCACACTTGCACCACTGTAATGATTTGTCAGTAATCTATAAGGGATATCAAGCACACCTTCTTCAAAAACGAACAATTGTGGGAGGTGTTAAGAGGGACACTGTTACATCTTTTTTTTAAATTAAGAGCAATTCTGCTAGCTGAGAGGTTTGCATGACACATATATGCCACAATCCATACTTGCATGAATGTAAGCCATGCCATCAATGCTGTCAATGAGCTATGTTTTTATTGGATGCATCACAGAAAGATGTGTTGCATATGCATCTTGTATAACACCTTGAAGGAAAGTCTGCACTGTCAACTCATAATGGTTATGCACTACAAGCGATACTTATGAATGAAAAAAAGAACACGTGGAAGCATGCTGTAGCAAACACAATGCACTTGAATAAATCAACCCTGGAAGATGAGTGGTGAAGTACATACAAAAGGGTTCATTCTACTCAATTATTGGTTCGACAAGAGCTGAAACCACTGGGACTATAATGTCCTTTGATGTGGATCACCTTCCCAAATTCAGGATATGTGCTACATACAAGGTATTTGTCACCACTGTGGTCACATGCTGGTGGAAGTTCTGCTTAGTATCTATCTGAGTAATAGACACAAAAAAACAAAATATACTAACAAAAGAAATAAAAAACGTCCGCAGCACAAATGCCCAACAAAACCACTTAATTACAGAATTCTGGTATTTTGGCAGTTCACCTAGGTACCAGAATTCTATAATAAATTGCTTTTGCTGAGCATTTGTGCTACGGCTATTTTTTATTTCTTCTGTTAGTATCTATCTGTGTACTCAGATTACGTAACACTTGGACTGTTCATATGAATGTGCAGTTTATATTGTAATTAGCTTGTGTATTTGCTTTCAAAAGGAAATAATCATGCGTTTTGTTCATCGGCTGGGGTGCCTTCTGTGCGGAGTCTGCATGTCTTCCCTGTGGTCGCGTGGGTTTCCTCCAGGTGCTCTGGTTTCCTCCCACATCTCAAAGACATGCAGTAGGTGGATTGGACACTCTAAATTGGCCCTAGGTGTGAGTGCGTGTGTATGTGTGCCTTCTGTGGAAGGTTGGGTGCTGGGCTGGCAACTCGACACTGTAAAACTCCACTGCCAATCATGAGCGGACAGGTGATCCGCTGTGGCGACCCCTAACCGGGAAAAGCCGAAAGAAGAAGAAGAAATGTGTCTCCATGGCTCTGACAGCAATCATTTTTGTGTATTAATAATTTCTGCAGTATATCAATAGCATTCTTGAATTCAACGATTGTCTGCAATTTGCAGTCATCCACAAAGGTGGTTAGGTAAATGATGTCTAAGTTTGTCTTGACTTCTGAGACTTAAATAGTGATCAGAAAAGGGCCTAGATACAGACCTGGTCATTGAACCCTACCTAGAGGTGATTTCACACACTTCGACATTATATGTCCTGTTTGTGATCTATTTGTCTAATCACCTGGTGACATGGGTGTTTATGCCCACTTGAGACAGTTTCTCTGTTATACCCAAGTGTAGATTCTTGTTGAATGCCTTGGCCAGATCAAGTTATGTGGGATGAGACTCTTTTCCTTATGCATGCCCTTGTTGACCTTCTTAAAGATGTCAACCAAATTTAACAGACATAATGTAGCCTTAACAAATCAAACATGGGTTTGGTACACAGTTGGGAGATTACCTGTGTCCTTTTTATAAGGTCCATGATGAGTCATTGGTCTGCCTCACAGATGAGGAGAGTTAGGACTATGGGTCTATAAGTCCCTGCATTAGGTGATGGTTCCTCCTTGTTCAGATAGATGGCTGTTGCTGTACATCCTTCTTCAAGAACATAGGCTGTCTGGAGGCTGTGTTTAAGAAGGCATCCGTGTCAGCTAGGTCAGGCTGGAAGTCATGGTAAAGGCAACCTGGGTTGTTATCAGGGCCCATTGATACTGTCTTTATAGCCTTAGAGAATGCACAAATGAGCTGCTGTCCTGAGAAGATAAACCGAGTAATGTTTGCATGTATACTTTGGCTGATGGCCAGTGGCGACAGGGGGATGAAGTGTGAGACAAACTGTCAGCTAGCAGATTGTCTATTTTGAGTATGGCTGTTGGCATCCACAAACAGCTCTGTGCTTAGTTATGTATTCCCCTTGCATTTCAAACTTATTCAAATAGATGATTTATGACAACACCTCCAAGTACATGCTTGGTTATGCATCACATGCCACACAGTGGTACTGCTCACACAGTCTTACAACTCTACAAATGTCACATAATTACATCAATTGTACAACATATGCCTATATGTTTTTCATTGGAAAGCTGTGTTTCAGTGGCCTGATAACATATAAGGATACATTACAAATGAGTTGGTCATGGCTCATGCAGAGCAGTTACTGACACAAATGCTGATAGTTACACAATGGTGCTGCTGACCACCTCAATAATAATTAGGAATAGTAACACAATTGCACATATAATTCCACAAGGTTGCAATTGAATCAAAATGTGATAATTTTGTGTATATCACAGCATTACAACATAGATGAAACAAGACTTATGTGCCCATCTAATCAGTATGAATTTATATTGATGTATGTCACAGAGCATTTAATGATGGTAGGTATACACATACACACATGTGCCATACTACAAGTGTCACTGTGATGGTTGAATGATAACTGCATAGAATGTTGATCTGATCCACTACATAAACACATGCCTTATTACACCAACAATATACATATTATTATCCCTTGTCCACAGCTCTCAGGAGGCATATTACTACAGCTGTTAATGTAAGGAACATGTAATGAAATGGCATCAGTGGCCATCAATACATTACCTCATATCACAGCTTGTAATAACTTCTTGTAGACCTATTATACATACACATCTTAACATAGCACACGTCGATGACAGCAGCATTGACATGTGAAATATTCATAGTGTTATAGGTCATTACTAAGCTAATGTCCAACATCACATATAATCTGAGACATTATTATATCATTTAAATCAAACCCCTTATATCTATATGCTGTAAGATAGTAAGGCTATGTGCATATGTTTTTATTTGTTCAATTGTATTACATACTGCCTCTTTCCATATGTGACATGTGCACCACTTGGTGACAGAATTAACAATCATACATCCAGTGGTTTGGAGATGGCTTGCAGAGGCTAATAGAAGGACTGTGCTTCATGATGTGTTCATGCATCTTTGACATGAGGGCATCTTCCACTTCTCTGCAGGAAGTATGGCATGTGGCCAGAGGGGAAAAAGGGTATGTTGGATGCATGGGGCTATGTTAAAAGTTCTCCTAAGTGTTAGTGAAATGAAAAGCAATTCAAACAATCATACAATGACTGTAATGTACCACCAACCACATACACACAGCAGTAGACTGAGTCTGATTTCAGCATTACACCAGTGTAGGTATGGCAGTTGAATGCCATACAATGTAACAGTAGCACTGCCACATATGTCTGAATTTAACACTGTCACATTGCACTTTATGGAGTATGATAGCATCATTGTATGCAGAGAAGAACATGTTGGGAGGAGTGTTTGACATGGATGTAGAGTCACATCTTGGTATAAAATTGTCTAATAAATATTAATTGAATGTATACATACTCAAGTTGCCTGCTGTCAGATTAGAACCCATAACTATCAGTTACAGAAGCTGAAGAACACAGTTCTTAACATTACTGCCACAGCAGAATTTTGCCTTGAGTAATGTCAGAGTGCACTTTATTCTGGATGACAACATCAGTGTATGTTACAAGAAAATGTTTTAAGGAGTGACTGACATAGCTGAGGACTCACATGCCTTTCTAAAATTGTTACCATACTGATTTTTGAAGGAACACATACACACCAGTTGACTGCAGTGAGACTAGAACCCTCTACCTAGCTATGTACAGAACACACTACTTAATGCAAATGCTTAGAAAAATGAAAACCACCAACAAATGAATAAAATACCAGAAATAAATGCCAGCTCAAAATCCACAATTTATTGTTAGCGCTTTCATTCGCTCACAATGAAGGAACTTCTTCAGACCGGCATTTATTTCTGGTATTTTATTCAACACTTAATGCAAATGCCACAGGCCCACAGCACAAGTCTGGCTGTTATAGTGTCAGACAACACTTTATAGCTGATGACATCAGCAGTGTATGTTTGTGAGAAGATGTTAGGAGACCTGTATGAAATGGATGTGTAGGCAGGTACAAGTGTAATAATATTTGTTCGGCATGGGAATGGATTGCTGACAGTAGGATACAGAGTCATGCTGTTCTGACTGCACACAGAAGTTGTCTGCAGTGAGATTAGAATTCCTACCTAACTAGTTACACAAGCTAGACAACTCAGTACTTAATCCAAGTGCCACGACACAAGTGTGACTTTCACACTGCTGCTGGACAGTTTATAGTGGACAACATCATCACTGTATGTTTGGGAGATGTTGAGAGGCCTTTAGGAAATGGCTATGAAGGCAGGTTGTTGTTGTTTGTCTTTCGGCTTTTTCCCGGTAAGGGGTCACCACAGCGGAACTCCGGTCCGCTAAGGATTGGCAGTAGATTTTTACAAAACGCCGAGGTGCCAGCTCGACGCCCAACCTTCAACGAAGCCACGCCCATTTATGCATGCTTGTCTTTCGAATGCTACCCAACTGCGGGGAGGACATGCAGACTCCACACAGAAGGCACTCCCAAGCCAAGCCAAGAATCGAACGGGAGAACCTCTTGCTGTGAGGTAACAATGCTACTGCTGTACCACCGCAAAGGCAGGTACAAATGTAAAAATATTTGTTTTGCATGGGAATGGATTGATGACAGTAGTATACAGACTCATGTCCTTCTGACCAGGCACACACACTTACACACACACACACACACACACACACACACACACACACACACACACACACACACACACACACACAATGTGGCTGTTGTGGTAAGTTAATCCACATGTAAGCATTTTGTTCCCATGCACAGAACACAGAGGTTAATAACGGCACCATCCCTGAAGTATGATTTTGCTTTGTCATTCTGGTCTTCATAGATGATGCCATTGTCATCATTATATGATGTAGGTAACATATCCTGTTGTGAGAGTGGTGTGCAAAGTGTGGATTTTGTATTTTCTGTTGTGTTTCCAATGTGCAAGTATACTTTAAAAGACAGTTTCTCAAACTAGATGCAAAAAGCTTTCAGGAATGCATGTAGTAGAAATGAGACATATGTAGCTGTTTCTCAATATGTTTTGTACATTGCACACTTGCTGTGACACACAGACACACACATGTTTTGTGATCAATATGGATGCAACTGTGTTTGTACATGTGCTTGTATTTGCGATTAATTGATATTCATATTACATTCATATAATAGACAATCTGAATGTTTATTGTCAATATAAAGCTTTAGATGATGTTACAATGCAGTTGTGCTATTTATTTATGTAGTGTAGTTGACAATTGGGCACTAGTGCTGACATATCCATGTTCAAGTGCATGGGTGCAGGGCACACATGAGTATGAGTCAATATGTGTTCAGTCAGTAACAAGTGCCTTCCCTTTGACTGTGTTTTTACATGGATTATTATGGGATGAAGTGTAACTGGGCAGTAAACATACTAATTAATGCCAATCAGCTGTGGTGACCCCTTACCGGGAAAAAGCTGAAAGACACAACAACAAAGCTATTTTCATAGCTCACTGCTGAGCAGCTGGTTTCCATGTCAAACAATACATTAATAAAGTGGTATTCCTTTTTTCACCAAACATTGGTTTGTGTGTGGGTGTGATATGGTTCAACCACATAACCTTCAATTTTAATAACTGAAATGTGTGCCTCAAGTGCTTAATGATGAAAATATATATGTATATATGAGCAGGAATTTAATTATGTGATTTATGTTCTGTATCCTTCTCTGTTTTGTGTATCATAGGATTATGGCACCTAAGTATACAAATCCACATAAGCCACCTTTCAGTGACTTTGAAAATGATGTCATAGCGCAGGCATTTAGGTGCCATGGTGTCTTTCTGGTGGAGTGAAGACATGGGGATATGACTGATGACAAAATGCAGATTTGGAAGCAGATGGCCAATGATGTGAATACATTATGGGGATGCACCAGGACTTATGATCAGGAGTGACACAGGGCCACTGATATGATTTCATCAGCTCAGAGGAGAGCAGCTGCATTTGCCCATGAACATCTGGCTATGGGGGGAAGCCCTGCTACAGAGCCCTCACTGATAACAAATGAAGAGTTTTTGTCCATGGACAGAGATCTAGAGGGCTCAGCGGAAACTGCACACCATGTGATTGCTGTTGGTGCTGATGTTTCTTGGATGACAAGTATGTGCCAGGAAGAAGTTCCAGGTAAGTTTAGATATCTCAAGTTGTAAGATTTGGTTGCTCATAGGTTCATAGATTAGTACTAAGCTAACTGCCCTTACGAGCCATTTTAAGCCTAGCCAATTATCCCTTGTGAGACTCAAACCCTGCACCTTGTGTTTGTAAGGCAAACACCTTAACCATTAGGCCATATATAAAATACAGAAAAATTTAACTAATACTTCCATCCATTTATTTATTTACCAGGAAAGTCCGACTTGGAACGATGCCAATTTTCAGTGGAGGCCTGTGGAGAAACACTCCAGACATATGTCATTGTGACATGCGAGGAAACTGGAGCACCTGGAGGAAAACCACACGAACACCGGGTGGACATGCAGGCTCTGCAAAGAAGGCACTCCAGCCAAGAATTGAACAGAAGAACCTTTTGCTGTGAGGTGACAACGCTACTGCTACACCACTGCGCCATTCATAATACTTCCTGTTTTTTTTTTTTTTTTGAATGAACCTTTTGATAAATTAAGAGACTTAATGCATTTTTGTTCATTACATATGGGCTTTGGATGGATGTGTAAGCCAAGTTTTAGTTAAAAATTATTGCTAATGGACATATAGGCAAAATTGTGTATTCACTGTCCCCCTGTGCTATTGCAATTGAGATGATTGCATCCTTACCTTGCTTAATTCTTCCAGGACCATCCTCCCTACGAAGTATGGAGTCATCTGCACATGGTAAGGCAAACAATTTTCTTTGATTATTCATGAACATTTATCAGATATATGCATTTATGTCTATGTGTGAGGTGGGTGTAATAAGTGTTGTGTGTATTGCTTTACCATTTGAGATAGTGTGACCAGTGTTAGTTTGTTATCATATAAATTGCTTTAAATATTTAGTGTCTCTCAGAATTGTAAAAGACACGTAAAACAATAAGACTATGAACTGATAAAACATCATTCATAATGTTTAATGCTTTAAAAACGTTCATTTCTTTCATGTTTTTGTTGCTTATTATCACAGGTGATCCTGACTGTGGAAGTGCAGAACTCTTACCACCTGATGTCAGAGTATCAGCAGACTCTGATGATGACTGCAGCCCAACAGAGGCACAGTCAGGGGAGTGCAGAGGTTGAATCTGATACTGAGGTTGACATTCAGACATCCCCTATATTTCCCTCTGACACAGTCAGTAGGCCTGTACATACCTATTCCACTGATCCATCAGATGTTGGAGGTGGAGGGTTACACACTTGATCAGGGTAGTGTGGTTACTGCAGTTCCAGTGCCATTTGACTCTGGCCATAGACAAAGTATTTGCAAGGTGCCACACAGAAGGGTGCTAGGGGTGCTTGAAGGAGGCCTGCTGTCCACCCTCTACCTGATACTGGTGTGTCTTTACTTGCCTCTCAACATATGTTTAGGGCCATCATAGATGTGCAGGCATGTTCCACTAGGGCCTCTGAGGACATGCTTAGGGTTGTAGATGTAGCTCAGGCTGACATGCATGACTGCCTTTGCAGTGTTGCCTGTTCAATGGATCGAATGAATGACACAATGGAATGGGAAGTGCCACGAGGATGTAGGTCAGTGTTATCATCTGATGTTAGCCAATGTGACCGCGCTCAATCACGCTCCTATAGTGGCACTACTTCTGCTGCTTGTCAGTGGTTGAAGTGTCCATACACAGACGTGGTAGGCCATGGGGTCATGGTCCTGGGTGTACACATAAGGAGAGTTCATCAAGCAGACATCAGTGCAACTCCTGGCACAGCCAGTTCTCGTGGTCAGGGGCAATGTTGATGAACTGCTACCTCTATCATGTATGGCTCACACCTGTCCAACATTCCAGGATGTAGAGCCAGCACAAAGCTTGGCTGTGTTGTTGCAGACATTCATACACACATTTCATCTTGACTGCCCAGACAGAGACACACACACACACACACACACACACACACACACACACACACACACACACACACACACACAAAAAACAGTTACATGGGTCAATAGTGAGACTTACAGCTCATTCTGTCTCAGTGGCCATTTGATGCTTTATCCATATTTCTGCCTGCCTGTCTGTGTGACTCACATTTAATCACTACTGTTTGTGTCATCCTTGCCCCCCCCCACAAACAACGCCTTGTGCAAATGATGATAATTGTGCCATCTCCTTGATTTTCTATTTTTTTGGATTCAGGAATACATAAGTCTTTTGCCTGATATCCAGGATGGATAGCTGACTGAGTGCTTACTATATATGTGTTTGTGATGCTGTTTTTAAAAATATACTGCTGTCTTAGATGTTTTTGTAATGTGTGCATCTTTGATGCATGAGGCCTATTAGTTGACAGTGAACACATCTATTGACATAAGTAATTATTGTCACATATTGATGTCATTGCTGTAAAAATCACCCACATTCTACTTAGTTACACCATCAAGTAACAGCATGCAAGGATCTGCCATTCATTTGTATTATTGTCAGTTTATTTTACTAGTCCAGGTTCAACACTTACCTTGATAGTCCGGAAGTTACAAATGTTTTAATTTGGGGCTGACTCTATATGATGCTAGCAGTACAGAGCCATTACATGAGTAAGTAAAGGTTGTGAACGTTGCCTGGCATCCATTTTACTGTCTGTATGTGCATAGGATTACAATTGTACCCCCTTAGGTGGTGAGGATGTGTGCTATCCATTGCCTGTTGATCAGGGAGAGTGCATATTGTGCACACCTATGTCTACCCACACCAGCAGTGGCTGGTGGTCCCTCTCTGACTCTGCATGTGGCAGTGGTGACCTTGCCAGTGGTGGTGAAATGTGTGCCCCTTCCCCTTGATGAACCTGCTTAAGCTGTTTTCTCAGGATAATATTGTGAAGGATAGCACAGACAGTGAAAATTTCAGTACATGTATTGGGACTATAATGCTGGGCTCCCCCTGATGTGTCTAGGCACCAGAACTGTGACTTCAGCAGCCCAAAAAACACTATATGTTATTTCTGGTTTGAGCATGTGCCTGATTATAGTGTTCTCTGGTGGGTGTGTATGCATTTCTGATGGACATCATCAGCCACAGCTTGAGTGCATCCCCTGCATCCTCCAGTAAATTACTTTGTGGGATATCCCCCCAGAAGACCTCTGATACAAATTAGAGTTGGGACAGATATAAGAGCTTTGGTAACTGCCTGGGTTGCCAGTATACAAATTCAGGATGATTTCCTTAGCATTACACACAACCTGGCAGTTAATGGAGCGGAAGCCCTTTCTGTTTATGTACACCCTTCCTTGTTCCCTGGATGGTGCTTTGATTTCAATGTGCATGCAGTCTATGACACCCAAGATTTCAAGGAAGTTTGCTATAGGGCAGACATTTTGCATAGTTGTAGCTCTGTCCTTGTGTATACAGGAAAAATGTATGTAGTCACTGGCATGTTATAACATAGCATTCAGAAATTGATATAGGATCCTGGATGCTGATGCCTGTGACACCATAGCAAATCCTCTGCTGGTCTCTTGGAAGGTTCCTGTACCTATCAGTCTAAGTGCTACACATACCTTAGTCTTCACAGATATCGGTTCCCGTCGGTTTGCTCTTGTTCACAGCTGATGACGACAGAGGTTGCAAATTTCCTGTGGTGTGTCTCTACCCACCCTATAGCGCTCTACAATTTCCACCTCATGCAGACCATAAAAAGTTAAATGGGGTTTAAACACCCATCTCCTTTTTGGCTGAGGTCTATTAGCAGCAGCAGCAGCAGCATAGACTTAGGCCTGTTTCACATACAGGAATATAAGAGTAACAGCAGTGCCTGACATTGTTTCCATGTAAAGTAGTTTTCGTGGCTGTATTCCAATAGGTTTTGTAATTTACAGACAAAACCTGCATTGAATCTACACAATTGCTTTATAGCTTGTTAAATAGCTCCTCCAACTTGGATTAATTGATTAGCATAGAATTCAGCTGCTTATGCTGTAATTAGCATGCCATGATGTTTACAGTGTTTGTGTGGTTCTACATGGTGTGTAGAACCACTTACTGAATACAAAACAGCACTCTGCTGTGTGCACATCGCAAGGCGACACACACACAGTTTTAACACACCATGTAAACCTTACTGAATCCAGCCCCAAGGTTTTCCTGGAATGTATTTGTTTCATACCATAACATATATAAATGTTTGTGTGTGTGTGTCTGTGTAATGTTTTTTTTTCCACTTTGTTTTCATTATCCTGGTAATTCTAACAAGATTTCTTTTATTTAAAATTGTACATTTTCCTGTGTTTTTTAGCTAATATACATACTTTATCTCATAAAAAACAAACAAACAAAAAAAAAACACTAACAGAAGAATTATCATGAAACATTTTATTTACAGTTGTACATAACTCTTTCTAACATTTTAGAACTTCATTAGACAATCACAGGATTCAAATTGCCCATTATATAAAATCCGATACATTATATCACAAAAATCCATTGTTTTGATCAGTTGAACCATTTAATCTCTCAGAATTGTAAAAGATACTTAAAACAATAAGACTATGAACTTATAAAACATCATTCATAATGTTTAATGATTTAAAAACCTTCATTAATAAAACACTTTGTCTCATATTTTATTTTTGTGTTGTAACTTGTATTATAAATACTGCATTTCAACTGAGATGCAGTTTACTTTTTGAATGTCAGTTATAGATTTTAAATAAAATTCAGTTGCATGAACAAATCCCACTGTCATCATAATAAATCTATTCTAAACAACAGCAGTCTTCCTTTTGATCATTGACATATATATATATATATATATATGTGACCATTTAATATTTTGCCTCATTTTATTATTTTTAGATGGAATATTCATCCTTTGTTTTACTTCTGTGTAGTAAGTTAAAATATATTTTTGTAGCTAGTTATCAATTCAATTTTTTAACCTTCATTCCTCCCTATAACTATCACTAACCCTTTGGCTATGTTCCCACACATCTTATCTGCTCCCCCTAGGTACCTTATTCACTTTTTAATGGGCAACTCCAGATATGCTCCTTCACCTGGAAGGCTCTATGACTTCTCAGGGAGTTGGCCTTGCATTGAGATTCCTAGAGCCAGGGAGTGAGGACCATATGAGTAGTTAGAAAGCTGCAGACCGGATACTGTGAGCTGACATCCTGAAGCAGTAATAAGCCACAGTCCCTGCCCTGGAGGAGTGACTTGCAATGACAAAAATATGTCCATCACTCCACCTTAAACTGCCCAGCTGAATGTCATCTGTTCTCAGCCAGAGGTCTTACAGGCAGTGGTTCTCTCTGAGCCCTCTTCCCACTAGGTCAACTGCCCATTGGCTGCTTCTTCCTGTATACCCCCACTGACTGCAGCACTTGCTCAAGCGATTCACAAACTCAGTCACTAGCTGAACAGATTATCTGCCTCTGTGCCATTGGACTGGCTAATATAGTTGTAGCATTTTACTGTCCTCATATTATTCATAATATACTCCTTGGAGTCAAAGCTATATGAGTTTTATGCAGTTTATGTATGGTTACATATTGTATATCAGGCCACTGTAATATGTTGTGTGAATGTCTGCCCAATTAACATATGCTCTGAATGGTAATAATATACCTTGACAAAAGTGACATAATGAAATGTTTTCCAGGTAAAGATACTTATCCAAAAGTCATTTTTCCCCAAGAACAGAGACAATGTAGGGTCCAGTGCACCTTCACAGTCGGTTATATTAGTAAGGAAAAGCTACTGATACCTACTTAGCAGAAGAACTTTCCACCAGCTGCATTATACTGGCTTTCGGCAAGACTCAGTACAACTCTCATACTCAGATTACCCATAAATCCACACAATAAAAGTTTAAGCTATTGATCTGCATTTCCATTATATTGTCTACAAAAATGCCTACAGTCTCACTATCCTTACATGTCTAATTAACAAGACCAGCTTGCTCTGTGAACTCATTACAGCCAGATGATGCCTGTAGGTGTTTTGTAGTTACATCCTACTGATGACTGTAGGCTTAAAATATTGTTTGTTCATATTTGCATTAATAATTAAAAACCATGCTACATACAAAGCATTAAAATATTTCATCTTAAAGCTTTCACATTGGCAAACACACCTGTGTTGAAATTTGATCTCTTTTTAGTGCAGGTAAAGAAATATTGTTGTTCATATAGTACTTAATAATGTCATAAATTTCACGTTTTTCTAAATATCTCAACAACCATGTTATACAAGACAGAACTGCTTAGCCTCATATCTCAAAGCTCTCAGTTAGATGAACAAAATGCTGCTGACAGTATGTGTATAACTTGAGTGGTTGCTGACATTTTGTAGGCGGTTTACAAAACATTACAAACTTAATAGTTGCTATGTTTACTGTGACTTATAAAAATCCAGGTTAAAACATACAACCTAAAGACTATTTCCACTATAAAAATGTCATTTATACTTCTTTAGTAACCCCCATGGTTCCAGATGTATATTTGTTAGAAATATGAGGACATCATTTTATTCTACCAAGAAGTGTAGGCTTTGTCCATTGGAAGTTATTGTGCAAACTTCCAGATCTCCATTGGAGGAATGAGTTAATATCCTTTCTCATGTTGTATACCTATTTTCTAAGATTGTGATTGCCTTTTGTTCTTGACATACCTAAGCAAGTAAAATATTATATATATCTTCTTCTTTCGGCTTTTCCCAGTAAGGGGTCGCCACAGCAGATCACCTGACCGCTCATGATTGGCAGTAGAATTTTATGGTGTCGAGTTGCCAGCTCAGAGCCCAACCTTCCACAGAAGGCACACACATGCATGCACTCACACCTAGGGCCAATTTAGAGTGTCCAATCAACCTATAGCATGTCTTTGGGATGTGGGAGGAAACCGGAGCACCCGGAGGAAACCCACGCGACCACGGGGAGGACATGCAGACTCCACACAGAAGGCACCCCAGCCGAGGATAGAACCGGAGAACCTCTTGCTGTGAGGTGACAATGCTAACCGCTGCACCACCATGGCTGCCCTAAAATATTATAATGGAGTAAATTGCCCTCACTCTTTTAAAATATTTATAATGCAAACTATGTAGATTAAGATGCTGTAGCAGCTCCATTCATGCTGGCCACCTTAACCCTGTCAAGTTCCCAGTTATTGCTGTTTGTACACTTTAGGTTTTCACTATATGCATTTGTTATATGAGAACTACACAGATCAATTATTTTCCAGTAATGGTATTGTTGTTAGTATAACTTCTGCCCTTCATGATGTTGCCTGTCTAATAATGCAGTTAGAGAGACTTAGTCTACAGGCCTATTCATTTTGCCTAGAAAATTTCAGTATCATCTATATTATCAGCATGTAACTCTTATATTTATTAGCCACGTTTAATATGTTTATTCCCACAGTGGAGGTACACATAGTGTTACTGGACCCAAAGTGCAGAATATTTATTGGTAGCCCATTAGTTAAATATTTTAAGTATGCTACTCTTCCACATCTGTATCACTGTTGTACTTTGTAAACCATGCCTTTTGAAGTAGTTGCAGTTCATTTATAGAAATTTAAAGCAGTCTGTAATCCAACAATGAACCCTGTGGTCCCTCTTTCAGCCTCGGTTTAGGTTCACTCTTACTTTCCAGAATGTCAGACTTTTTAATTTATACATCAGTGGCTGATGTTGCAAGGTTGCTTAGAGTAACTCTTGAGCAAGGTGAATCCACTAGAAATCCCAGTGCTGTGTTATGTTGTTTAGATATAAATGCAAATTTATCTTATGTAGTTTTTACGTTGGTGTACCTATACTAATGGGATATCCATTTGTGCTGCAATTCTCCCTCACCTAGGAGACTGAGCGCAGTAACTTAACCCAGTTTCCAAATGTATTTTTTTCTTATAAGTTGGTATGACTATAAATATGTAGCATTTTGTACACACACACACACACACACACACACACACACACACACACACACACACACACACACACACACACACACACACACACACACACGCACACACTCACACACAAGTTTGTGTTTATATGTGCTTGTACCTGGTGCATATCATGTGCTGCCAGAATTTTCACCATTAACCTTATTAATCAAATGTTCATATGTATCCATCCAGTTTTATTATTTACCAACTACTGTAGTCTAACTTCACCTCTTTTTCACTTATAGAAACATGTATAATTAAAGTGTAAAGTGGCCTATGTCTCAGCAAGACGTTTTGAAGTGATTTGACTAAAAAGACCTACAATAAAAAAAAATCTGAAAAAGCTCAAAGGGGATTTTGGTATTCTGAGGAGGATATCTTCAGTATTTGTGGACTTTGATTTTTTTAATCTTATGTTAAATCCCTTGCTGTTTGCCAGCCACCTGGCCTCTCACAGCCAATAGTCCAATTTGTTCCCCCTTCCTTGATGATGAGAGCCAGCTGCAGGAGACCATCATCTTGGTAGCCATAATTTTTTTAATGTCACCTAACTCCCTGCCCCTTAGCAGCTGACATGTATAGCCATTAATGCAAGTACCCATCAATGCCCTCTTTTAGTAGCAGGATGTGTACTTTTCCATTGATTTTTCCTTCCAGGATCCAACTCCTCCTTGGATTAATGCTGTGAGCACAGCATAGCAAAAGCTAAGAGTATATACCTTGTCTATTCACTGCATGTCATTTTACTTTCCTCAGTGGTCATGTTTTGCAGAAGACAAGACTGTTACTGCCTTCCCCCTTAGATGGGTGAGCTAATATAAGCCACTCACTTTCACCCCCCAAACTGGCTTATCCAGCACTTCAGCCAGTAATTAAGCTTGAATCATCTGGGTTTTACCCAGGACTTAATCTTTCTTCACTACAGGGATGTGCCGGACTATTATTTTTAGTATCGACTGTATCGGTGAATTTTCAATCATACCTTTTTTACTTGCAAGCAGTCTCCTGATCAATCCATTAATTGCTAGACTTTTTATTTTACTCTTGTTTGCCTGTATGTTATTAAAATGTTTTGTTGCATTTGCTGAATTATGCTTATTTTTAATATCAACCTCTTAAACTTTATCTTTACCCTTCCATTAAATGCATTATTGAATCAGTTTCTGTCGTACAATGCATATATTGTGCATAGGTTTCCCAATACTTTTGAAGTTTTGCATTCTTCTGAAGTGATGTCATCCTGCAGCTGTGTGTTGTAGTACTCTGTCTCATAGAATTTACTTCCATTAATGATGGAATAAGATGATGGGAATCAATAACTAATGCTAGCTCCACTATTATATCACTTTGGTAAACAGGATTGTTTAAGGCTTTGGAACTTAACAAGTATCAGTTGTTTCAAATTACCATTTAACTCTGGGAATTTATTAAAACTGAAAGCAGCAGTGGTGTTTTTTAACTTCATTATCCATCCCCTGGTCTGATGGCTATTTTTGGATTTTAATTCCTGGCTTTTAATTTGAATATTAATTCTGAGGCAGAGTTTGAGTGTGACCTAGACCTAGATATATATTTACTGTCTGTCTTCATTATACTCTCATCAGGGCATTCTGACAGTGTTTGCAATTGTTTGCTGGATTCTGATTCTGTTTGTGTTTTCAACAGTTGTGCTGCGGCTTACACCAATATATTTGGCTGTTTTTTCTTTTACATCTCATAGGTTGGTACAGGGCTATTGAGCTGAAGGTCTTTATAAGCCTAGCCATGTGTACCCAATATAATACTAGAGAAACCCAGTATAAAGGATCTTGCCAAAACTCGAGATCTTAGTTAGCAACCCATATCTAGGAAGATCATAGGTGAAATCTTTGGCAGGAATTTGCGGTTTCCCATCCAGTCATCCAGGCTACATGTAAACAGGGTCATTGAGGGACTCTGTTTAATGTGAATTGGTAGCCTATTCCAGAGGAGTGGCAAACTCTGAGAGACATATCTGTCTCTCCAGCAGGTCCTATTTATGTCGCAAGCCAGGTTAAGGTCCATGGAGCAGGTGACCTTGTCCCATTTGACTTGCGGATGTGCAACATTTCCATTAGGTTTGGATCTGAGCTTGCTCTGTAGGCCAGGCACAAGTCTCCTCTAAGTAGCCTGTATGCTACTGAATACAGTGACAGTGACTTCAGTTTGTCAATGTGTGACATGTGCTAGAGATCCTGAATTTTCTTGGTTAGAAATCTCTGAGGTCTCTCAAGTTGCTGCAGGTGCCTGGTAATGTACATACCAAAAGGAGCACTGTACTCAATTATTGGCCTGATGAGGGTTGAATACAGGGGAGTTATGACCTTTTTCACTCTTGAGGCAATGCTTATGCTAATGAGATGTGCAATGTAGAATGCTTTCCTTACAGCAGTAGACACATGGTAGTCAAAATTTAGGTTACACTCAACTTGCGTTCCCAAGTCTCTCATTACTGAGTTATTTAGGGCATTATTATTTATATGATAGTCTGCATGGATATTGTTTTTACTTAAGGGGATGATAATGCATTTTTTAGTATTGAATTTGAGTCCATTGGCTCTAGTCACTGGTTTGTGTAAGTTCCTCTTGAAGTATATTGACATCATTTGGGGATTCACTGATTGCACCTAAAGTTCAGTCATCAGCAAACTTAGTCAGCCACAGCCCCTATGTTTTGGACTTAACTTCAGAGAAGTATATTCCAAATAACAGGGGGTCCAGCACTGACTCTTGTTGAGCCCCACCAGTGACAGATCTGCTGGTTGAGGTAAAGTCGCCAACTTTGACTGTGTGTGATCTGTCAGTGAGCCAGTTAGCAACCCTCATGATGACATAAGGGTTGATATTCAACTAGGACAGTTTATCAATAATGTCCAAATGTAGGATTGTGTTGAAGGCCTTGACTAGGTCATGGTAGGATGTATGCTCAGATTTGCCTTCATCTATGGCTCTGGTGACATTTTCAAAGAATTCTACCAGGTTTAACAGGCATGACCTACCTCTGACAAAATCAAACTGTGTTGGATCAAAGGTTTGGAGATCACCTATATATAAGGTCCATGATGATTCATTCCATGGCCTTACAGAAAAGGCTGGTTAAGCTTATGGGTCTATATTTCCCAGGGTCTGTTACTGTACCCCCTTTATGAAAGGGGATGATGATTGCTGTTTTCCATTCAGCAGGGACAAAACCAGTACTCAGGCTGTGGTTGAAGAGAATACCTAATGGAGTTGCTAACTCATGTTTTAGACCATTTAAAATGAAACCTGGCGTACCATCCAGTCCCATAGATGCTGTCTTTTTGGCCTTGGAGAGAGCAGTAATGACTCTCTCTTTAGAGGTAAGGTGGGGGAGATGTAGAGGAATGCTTTGTGTAATGTTTGGAGGGGACAAGGGGGTGAAATTTTCACCAAACCTGTCAAATAATAGGTTAGCTATTTTCACAGGATCAGTGTCTGTGATGCCATCCACAGCTAGTTCAGCACACATCTGGGTCCTACCTTTTAGCTTATGGATATAGCTGAAGAATGCCTTATGGTTATCCTTAGCTATGGTTGCTATTTTTTTTAAGTTTCCCTTAGAGGATCTTGCAAGTTGTCTTATTTGTTTGTTGAAGCAGAGGAGGGTGTTCTTCCAGTGCTGGGACCTCCATTTTTTATTCTTGGCAACTTCTTCCTCTTGTTATATAACTTATTAATGTTAGATATCCATCAGGGAGACTTATTTTTTCTTGAGGATCTTGTTTTGATCCTATCAGGTACAGCAGTGTCAATACATTTGTATAAGTGATTGTACAAAGGATTTGTGTATACCTTAATATAGCTGTCAATGCTATCTGTGGGAACAGGAGCATGGAAATTATTTATGCCATCCTTTAGGAGGGTATAATTAGTTTTTGTGAAAGTTTTTAGCCTGATTTCACCTAAGCAGGGTTCAGGTGTTATAGGTCAGGTGTTATAGTTACTTCAAATGTGACTGATATGTGATCAGATTTAACCAGTGAGGGTCCTATACTTGCGGTAGTACAATGGTCACCCATGTTAGTGAATACCAGGTTGAGAATATTTGAGCCCCTGGTGGGGTTGCATACTATTTGTTCCAGGGCATTAGTGTTAAGAAAGTCCCGGAACCTTTGTGCAAGCATGTTGGTACTCATATAAGTTTCCCAGTCAATGGAGGGAAAATTAAAACCGTCCATGACTAGAGTGCTTTGTTGTAATTTGATTGACTCAAATATATCCAAAAAAAGCAGCGTGGGTATCACTGTTGTGCTTTAACTTCTGTCAGATTATTGGATGAGTTTTACTTAGCTCAGCTCTGGATTCACAGTATCTTGCATCTAAGCAAATTGATACCCACTAGACCGAAAGGTGTCATGACTCTCTCTTTGATGAAGTCAGTTTTTGCCTCTTTTAGGCTAATGGCTTGCTGAAATGTGTACAGGTGATTTTGGCTGCCTTATCAGCAGGTTGCATCTGAGTTTAGTCTTGCTTGCCTTTGCCTCTTAGAACTTTTGCAACATACTGTCACTTGGTACCATAAAACGAGTGCTTCTTTACTTACAGGAGAGGAGCTTCTATTGTGAACTTGTATGAATTTGTTTTATAATCACCTTTTCCTTGCAACCCAACTTTTTAACCCAGAGAATTTGTTTCTGGACTTCCAAGATGGCTGCACATTGAGTAACATGTTAATTCTAGCTCTCCCATTGTGAAAACAGAGGCTTAGCAGAAAAAGCCAGTGGACCTAGATTTCCGGGTAAATTTCAGTAACTGGATAGTAAGTGTACTGCCTGGATGCCAGGAAAAAAGACAAACAGAGGACGCTAAGGAAAAACAGCAAAAAAGGTCACGAAAAAACACTGACTGGGGAAAGTGCTGCAGCTGTTCAGAAAATATCAATGCAAGCTCCAGACATGACTTCCAGTAACCTAGAGGAAAGTATAAGGCAACTGCACACAGACCTGACTAAAATAAATGAAACACTCATGGAGTATATCAACCCAAACAAAAGGCTGGAAAAATTGAAGAAGCTTTAAACACATATTCGGATAAGGTGATAAAACTGCAAAACTCAAAGGTCAAAATGAAGTAAAGGCTGGCTGAATATGAGACTGCACAAAAAGAAATGTTTAAAAAAAATAATAGAATCAAAGGACAGAGCACATAGGGAAAACCTGAGATTTTCTGCTGTATCTGATAAGCTGGAAGGAACAGAGTGTATTAATTTTATGAAAACACAAATAAGTAACTGGACTGATATTCCACAACAGGAATTGTTAATTGAAAGGGCACATTGTGTGTATGCTCCAAACCTGGCTATGAGAAAACAACTTAGACCTTTAATAGCAAAATGCAATCTTACCAGCAGAAAGAGTTGATTCTGACAAAACTGTGGCAGAAGAACAAAGTGCAAAAAGTGGGAGACAGCAGAGTGTTTGTGGAGAATGACTACTTGTATACCAGGCAGAACAGGAGTAAATTTATTCCATTATTCAAAGAATGTCAAGAAGCTGGCATGAGATTCAAGCTGCTGTACCAAACTATCTTCAAAATATTTTCCCTGAAGGAGCAAGGTAATTTTCTGATGAAGTATACGCTAAGGAGGAAATACTAAAGTTTGTCCAATAAAAAGTGAGCTGTGAAACAAAAAGAGATTCTGTGTGTTGTTCTTCTGTTAATAAAGACAACAGAGAAACTGTGCTAGTGAAACCTTTTCCAGTATTTCAATAGAAAATGCTTGAGAGAGGGACAAAAGTACAAGAGTTGACTACAAGAATCAGGAGTATACTGGAAATGAAGCAGAGACAGTACTTGGGAGATGGAGATGAACAAGAAAATCTGGAAATATTGGACTTTCTTGGACTTTGTTGAACTTGTAGAGGACTCTAAAGCATATGACCTGTTTTGTGTCATTAATGTTCAGAGAATAAAATCAGTAACTTGTCAATTGACAAATGTGGGATTATAACACTATAATTATATTTGTAAAATATGACAGAACAAGAAAATCTGTTAAACTTGTAGGTGTCTGTAAAGCATATGCCCCGCACGTGTTAATAATGTTCAGAAAAATACTCAGGAGAGGGGAAGAGGAGGGAGAAAGTTAACTGTAAGTAAAATAAATGTTTTTCTTAATAGTACTATTTAAATACTGAATGATTTTGTGTGCATGTGTGCATGTTATAAAGTGTTTTTTTTCCAGTTATTTTTAAGTGTAATGGGGATACTAATGTAAATAGGTACTCCTGTTTTCCCCCTTTCTTCTCTCTCTTTCTCCTTGTTCCATTTTAAGAAATGTAGGCACTGCAATGCAAATAAAAAGATCTGGTTAAAAGAGCATGACAAAAGAAACATTAGTATGCTTTTTCTCATTCTTGCATAGGGAAATGACCAGGTTAAGGCCATTAGCATAATCTGGTAACAAGTTTTAAGAGAAAGCAAGTAAATGAAAATGAATATTGAATATTATAAGGCTTTTCCCCAGTAAACAGTTTTGTGCCTGGTTCTCCTGTCTTTAGCAGACAATCTCATAAAGAGAAATGGCTTGGAGAAAAATGTTTTCTGAAATATAGCAGAGCTAAATACCTGACTGTATTTGAATTTATAACCATCTGGATATACCAAGCTGATATAAGTATACTTTTTTGCACTTGATCTGTTTCAGTGATAGTTAAAATACTGCACTGCATTTATTTATTTGCTTCATTGTTTACTGCTGGCCTCTGTCTGTCTGCATTTTGTTTCTCAGGGATAGTTCAGTAGCTAGTCTCATGGTGGGGGTTGCTTTGCATTCTCTGGAGTCAGCCTACCTAAGATGTTAGCTACTGGCCAACATCTCTATGTTAATCGGATTGCCTGAGGGTCTGTTTTCTCTGTTGTACTTCTGGTACAAAGACTTACATTTCTGTGAATTTGTGTTCAGTAGCAGAGCTGATATAGCAGAGCTAAATACCTGGCTGGATTTGATTCTATAGCCGTCTGGATACACCAAGCTGATATCAGAATACTTTTTTTGCACTTGATCTGTTTTACTGATAGTTAACAAAACTGTACTGCATTTATTTATTTGCTTCATTGTTTATTGCTGGCCTCTGTCTGCATTTTGTTTGTTTTTCCTACCCTCCTACCCAAGTGTTGTTTTAATCTTAAACTTGGTGGCTTTGGAATTGCCTGCCCTTGCTGTAAATTTGATTTTGGTCATTCATCCCATTCCTATCTCATTTGCTCACTCACTGAGTACAGTGAGATTATTTGGGAAGGACTACCCCCTTGCTTCTTTAATTTTGGACACTCCTCCCAGTCCCATCTCATCAGCTCAGTCTACTGAGTACAGAAAAAAACATTTGGGAAGGCCAACTCCCTTAGTTTCTTAATCTTCTTCTAGCTTCTGTTTCCCCCTCTCCACTTAAAAAAACAATTTTACACTTTATTCAACTGCTTTTACTGTAATTGTATTCTTCTGAATTTATTACCGTATTTTGCTTTGCTGCAAGCTCTTAAGTGTTCAAGTGATTTTATTCTACTGCATTTATTATTGCTTGTTAGTAGCCAGATTAAATTTATCTGTTATTTTAAGTATCTTAGTTTTGGTTTTAGCACTTGGGCTTCAGGCCAGTTACTTTACATTTAAGAAGGTTTTGTGGTCTATACTCTTGTGGACAAACCCTTATCAAAATCTTCTCTCCATAAGTCCATCCAAACATCTGGAACACTATGCCTGGTCAATTCCCGGTCAACATGGGCATACTGATACAGTGTAGCAACTGCCTCATGTTTACTGACAGCCCTCTTATCCTAGCACATAATTCTTCTACTTGTGAGCAATGCATCTACATCAGTAACCTTGAATCCATGCTCTCTCATGCCACAGTCAGTACTCCTGACAAAGAAAAGAGGAGATTGCCAGCACAAACACCACACTACTCACATCACATAGCCAAGCACAGCACACACACACCTAAAAACTTACCTAAAGAGCAGAGACCTCCAAACACACTTACAAACATTCCACATACAACACCAAACACATCACATACAGCAGACAACACACCAGTGTTTCACAAACACAGCCCATAAGGCAAAACAATAAACCAACACAGCCTACAAGGCATAACAATAAACCAAACATACTAGTCATTGGCAACTCAGTTGTGAGACACACTGATGTCCCCCTCACCAGGCTAGAGAAGGAGAAGGTCATGGTCAGTCGTCTGTCTGGTGCCAGAATCCAGTACAAGTATGATCCTGTCATAGTCCATATTGGTGCGAATGACTTGAGATGTACCTCCCTGGACTATATGAAGAGAGACATGATTAAGCTCTCAGAGTATGTGTCCCAGGTAGGTATGACCCTAGCTCTAAGCAGTGTCCTACCTTCACCAAGAATGATACCACAATACTAACAAGAAATAATTGACTTCAACAGTTGGCTTAGTTTCTGGTGTCATTCCAAGGGGATCCAGTATCTGTTTGCCTGGGATGACATGACTGACAGGCCTCAATGCTTTGCAAGAGATGGCCTCCACCTGTCACCCCTGGGATTCCAGACCCTGGCCATGGCTCTTGCCTCCACCATTGTACCTTTTTTAGGTAATGTCCCAAAGACAAATCTTCCAGCATAAAAGATCTGTCAAAAAACAAATTGAAGGTCATGCTGCTTACTGCTAGGAGCCTTAACCTGAAAATGCACTCACTGGAGGCTCTCCTTGCACTGGAAGATGCCAACATCTGTGTGGTCATGGAAACTTGTTTCAGGTCTGCGGAGAGCACCCTTGCCTTACCAGGCTATACCTCATTCCACACATTCTGACCCCAAAATGAGGTTGGGAAGACTAAGAGTGGTAGAGTCTCTATCATCATTAAGGGCAGGCATACCTCAAGACTGTTTTGCCAGGATGATGCACTGGAACTACTCCAGGTGCAACTGACAGTTTGAAAACACTCATCCAAGTTATAGCTAGCTATAGACCACCGTCCATGACTCAGGACACCCACTCCTCCTACCTGGATCTACTTGACTCCATCAAGGTCACCCCTATCACCCTGATCCTTGGTTACTTCAACTACCCCACCATAGACTGGGTGAACCATTCCTGCACAACTGCACTCACCTAATGATTCCTTGACTTCATTGATTCTGACAAACTAGACCAGCTTGTCTCATCCACAAGGGAAGATAGCATTTTGGACATGGTTCAACCAACATGGGTAACAGCTGTACCACTCCCATAGTATGTTCTTCCCTGGTGAGATCAGATCATCAGTCTGTCTCATTTGAGCTTTCTACCCCCCCCCCCCAGCCATAATCAGGCTAAAAAACTTCTCAAAAGCTGACTACAACCTCCTAATGGAGGGCATCAGTAGCTTCACACCACCGACTCCCTCAGAGGATGCAGACAACTATGCTGAACAGTACACCAATGCAGTATACAAGCACCTGTACAACTGTATGGACTCAGTCATACCCAGCAGAAATAAAACCTGCTCCTCAAGGAAACACAAACCTGTCTGGTGGAGATTTTCTATCAACAGACTTTACAACAAAAGGAAGAAACTGTTGTCCAAGGGTAAACAGGAACAAATTCCAAACTGGAAAACCTCCCTCCTTAGCCTTGACAAGCAAATTAGATCACTAGTAAAAACCTCCAAAGCCAATTATGAATTGAAACTAGCATCTGAAACAAAGGGACACCGCAAAGCTTTCTTCAGTTACATCTGGAACACCCATGGCAAAGCCCAGGTTTGTTCCAAATTAGTACTTAAAGGTATCACTTACACTGATTGTGTTGACTTAGCTAACCTGCTAGCAGATAGGTTTAGAGCAAACTCTCCCCTTCCCCCCAAAGAACCTTTCGACATCCCAGATACTTGTCCTGCATCTCATATCTCCATAGATGAAGTGTTAAAGGCCCTATCCAAGGCAAAGAACACAGCTTCCATGGGACCTGATAGTATCCCAGGCTGTATTCTGCACCATCTCCAGCAAGAACTAGCTCCACCATTGAGCACCCTATTCAACCACAGCCTAAGTACAGGCGTCATTCCAGCAGAGTGGAGAACTACCATTGTCATCCACTTGCACAAAGGTGGTGCCACTAATGACCCTGCAAACTATTGCCCCAACAGCTTGACAAGTCTGATCTGTAAAGCCATGGAATGTATTATTACGGATCTCATAAACAAGGACATAGGCAATCTCCAAGCACTTGACCTCACCCAGTTCAAATTTGTCAAGGGCAGATCTGTTGAACCTGGTTGACGTCTTTGAGACTATCACCAAGGCCCTGTATGAGGGAAAATCAGTACATACAGCTTACCTTGACTTGGCCAAGGCCTTTGACACAATCCCCCACTTGGGCATCATCGAAAAGCTAACACAACCTGTTAGAGTAAATCCCTGTCTCATCAGGTGGGTGGCCAACTGGCTCATCAACAGGACCCACAAGGTCAAAACAGGTACCTTCACCTCCAATAGCAGACCTGTCAATAGTGGAGTATCCCAGGGATCTGTTCTGGGACCCCTACCATTTAGCATCTACTTCTCAGAGGTCCAGGCAAAGACAAAAGGCCTATGACTGACCAAGTTTGCAGATGACTATAAGTTGGGTGCTGTCATTGACTCTCCAAATGATGTTAACATTCTGAAAGAGGGTCTTACAGCAACCAATGACTGGTGCCAAAGTCATGACCTCAAGTTAAATGCAAAAAATGTATCATCATACCATTCGGCAAAACACAGCCCCTACTGATTACCACATCAACAGCAACCCCCTAAGTACACAACCTTTGGTGAGAGACCTGGGTACTCAGGTTGACAACAATCTCACATTCGGCTTTCATGAAGCGGCAGTGGTCAGAAAAGCCTTCTACTTGGCTCATCTCATAAGTAATGGGATTTCAGCCAGAAAAAAGGAGGCTATTACCTCTCTATACTCCTTTCTCATTAGACCAATAATTGTGAATAATGCCCCATTTGGTATGTACCTCTCCAAATATCTGCACCAACTGGAAAGGCCACAGAAATATCTTACAAAGACAATCCATGGCCTCCAACACCTGTCCTATGTGGACAGGCTCAAATCACTATCACTCTACTCATTATCATACAGATTGCTCAGGGATGATCTGTGTCTCACCTACAAGGCAATCTAGGACCCTGCCTGACTAGAGATGCTCCATACCTGTAAGTCTAACTACTTGTGCATTACCCACTTGAAAGGTCTGAATCTAATATGCGACATCAACAAAATGTGCTGGAGAGACACGTTTGTCTCCCAGAGGCTGCCCCATCTCTGGAATAGACTTCCCATACATGTTAAACAGAGTACCATGTTGACCCTCTTCAAGTGCAACCTTGATGAGTGGATGGGGAACCACAAATTTGTCCAGGATTCCACCTGTGTCCCTCATTGACAGGGGCAACAGGTGCTGACTGTGTTTTTTTTTTTTTGGAGATAAATTCTTGGCTAGGCTTGTAAGGGCCCCAGGGCCATTAGCCTAGTAACCTCCTATGATCCTATGAGAGCATTCAAGTGTTTTCCCAGCTGAAAGAGCTATAAAGATAAGGCAAAACCAGACAGCACTTAATAGAACCACAGGCTGTGCCATGTGTCTTACCATGGATAACCTTTCTTTTAGGTTAGCTCAAGTCTCTTTGTGTGTGTGTGTGTGTGTGTGTGTGTGTGTAGCTGTCAGTCTGGAACATTTGTTCCTATTAGGAAGGTAAATATCAATAATTGAAGATATACATAATTGTATGTGTTATTATTAAGTTAATATATTTTAGGGGGTATTGAGGGTGTGTGTATTTTTGTTTGAGGGCTTTCAATAAAACAAAATGTTCTGAAAGATGTGACATAGGCTCAAATGGAGATGATAAGAATCAACTGTATAAAAGATTAACCTGCCAAACAGTACATGCATGTAACACAAAAGCTGGAACTAGACATTTAACTAAAAAGCTGTTGCACATAAAAGTTTGGAATAATAATTCTTCAAGAACATGATTCTTTCTGTAATGTCTTTAAATGTTAATAGTCTCACAACTAGCTATGCTACAGGAGACACACTTAGAAAGAACAGAACATGTGAATTTGATAAAGAAAGGTTTTCTGGATGGTTATTCAGTGGAATACCTGGGGCAAAGGAAGAGAGAAGTACTTATATTAATTGCAAGAGGAGCTCTAATAGTCATAGAAGAGGATAAAAAAGAGAATAATGGTACATTTGTAGTACTAATGAGCTACTGACAAAGAAAGAGGATCCCACTGGCATATATTTATCTTCTACAAAAACTACTTAAGAAAATTCTGGAAGAAATAAGTAGTTTTTAGCAAGATGTATTACTTATAGGTGGGGACTGGAATTTGATTTGCAACAGTGAAGATGTGTCGGGGGTGGCATACGGAAAAATATGACAAAGGAAGGTAGATTTTTAAAGAAATCTATGAAAATATTTGGCATGGAAAATAAAATAGAATGCACATCCCTCAAATGATTACTCCTTAATGATGCTGTACTATACTTTAATAACGCCTTCCTTCACATACTTAATAACCTAGCTCCCATTCATTTGAAAAGAATCAAAATGTACTCAGCACCATGGCGCTCTAAGGAATATAAGCACCTGATGAAGCAAAGGGACCTAGCCTAGATGACCTGGATACTAAACAAAAATGAACAAAATCATGTCAATTTCAAAACACTATGTAACAAAGTGACAAAACTAATCAACAGAGATAAGAAGTTATACTATTCCCAGCTTCAACTTCAGCATAAAATCAACCCCAATAAATTTTGGCATTCTATATCTTCTCTACTTAACTCTGGAACAAACAGAGAACACACCCTATGATCTGATACCCCTCCATCACAAATAGCTGAAAACTTTACCAAGCACTTCATAAAATCAATATCAGACCTACTAACACCCTTAATGCTGCCCCCCCACCCTTCAACCTATTAAGACACCAACCCTAGACCATCAACTACTTCTAACCCTATCATTAATAACCCTCCTACTCAACAAAATGTCATATGAACCCCATTCTCATTTCAGCCCATACCCACTGCCACCATTAAGAAACTGCTAGAAAAACTAAAACCCTGCTCCACCTCAGCTGATAATCTTCCACCACACTACCTCAAACTGGCTGCCAACTCAATCACCTACCCAATCAGTATCCTTATAAATAGGTCTTTATCTGAATCAAAAGTACCTATTATATGGAAACAATCTGACATCACCCCCATCCATAAAGGAGGCAACTCTTCTGACTCATCCAATTTCCATCCTATATCCATTTTGTCACCCATTTCCAAAATTCTCGAGAGAGGATTCCATCAGCAGGTAATGCAATACCTATTGCAATATAATCTTTTAACCAAAACCCAACATGGCTTCCAATGCAGCCACAGGACAGCTACAGGTCTATTATCCTTTACAGACACTGTGAACAAGGCCAAAGATGCAGGATGCTATACAGCTGCAGTTTTTCTTGATCTCTCCAAGGCCTTTGACAAAGTGTATCACCCCTTTCTATTGAACACACTAAGGCTTCTCAGATAACACAGTAAAATGGTTTTATAGCTACCTCAAGAATTGTAAACAAGCAGTGAAATGGTCCAATGAACTCTCGCCCTTTCTGCATAACCCTCCTGGAGCCCTCAAGGCTCCATCCTCAGACCCCTAATCAACATTTTCACAAACAACCTTCACACTGCCTGTTACTCTGGAACCCTCATTCAATATGCTGATGATTCCACCATAATCTGTATTGCTCTATTACTACCAGAACTACTTTTAAAAATGCAACAGTCCTTTACAGCTATCAGTCCTGGCTAAGAAATGCCCAACTCTTTCTTAATCCAAAGAAGACTAAACTAGTACTCTTTCACCCCAAAAACACCTCCCCTGTCATTGATCATTTCAACATCCTTACAACTGACAACATTGTCATCGAAAAAGTGCAAGAAACCAAACCTCTAGGAGTTATCATTGACAATAAACTTTCATTCGGCCCTCATATACAGCAAAATGCAAAGAAAACTTTTCTTTGGTGCAGCAACAAAAAAACACCTTTGCAAAAACATTTTACTTCCCTCCTTTCTTTATGGTGCTTTTATCCTAACTTACAAACTTCTACCCTAAGCAAGATGGAACAGTGCTACAATAAAGTTGCAAAGTTTGCCACAAATTCTAAATATCACACACACACACACACACACACACACACACACACACACACACACACACACACACACACACACACCACTGTAAACCACTTCTAGAATTAAACTGACTTGAACTCCCCAACCAACTTACCTTTATTCAGCTATCCACCTTGCACAACCATATTTCCAATCCTACTGCCTGCCCTGTACTAACCAGTCTAGTCACACCTTACACACCAAACCAAGCCCTACGATCAGAAGACAAAAATACCTTAGCTATTTCAAAACCTAAAAGAAAACCAGGTCACTCTCTATATTCGTACTCTGTCTCTATACTATGGAATTCACTACCACTAGCTACCAGGTCTATGCCTGGTCTAACCCATTTGAAACCTTCTTTAAAAAAAAATCATCTAAAAAATATATGTCTCTGCTCCTGCATAAAGCCTGCCTAATGCTCAGCACTTCCTCTTCTTCCACATTAGCTTCATTCTCCTCTTTTGTCACATTTCACTCCCTCATAGTCTGCAAGATCCTAAGGCTTTCCTAACTCCTGTTTCTATACCATATCTTTAAGCTACTGCTCAGACTGTAATGTCCCTATTCTTCTTAAACTCTCTCACTATCCTTCTGCATCACTAACTTTCTGGCTATTATTTTCCTAACTGAAACCAACATTCTATTTTTTCATGTACTATAACAGTCAATGTCATACAGTGCACTATCTATATACTAGTTTTGGACACTTATCTACTCATAGGCTATGTATATGGTGAGAGTGACTATTACTGTCTATAATATTTTAACTCATATGTGTAGTATATATTCTAATATCTTGTAGCATAGTTTATGCTTTTTCAACCTATTTTTGTTTAGTATTTATAATGTCATTTGTATTGTATTGGATAATACTGCAGTTGTATTGTACTGTATGTGGAGCTTTTCTCCCCAGGCCTTTAGTGAAATCAAGTTCTGTAGACCCAGTCAGACCACCCTGGTAAACAAATGTCAAATAAATAAATAAAATAAATAAATGTGAATTCAATACTAGAAGTTTGGAGTGAATTTACATATTATTCCCCAAGATACAAAAACTGGGCTAGGCTACACAGAATTCACAGGTACATGTAAATTAAATTGAAGGTCTTGATACACACCCAATAACTATTTCAGATCATGTGCCAATAATAACTAAAATAAAAACACAGGGTAAGGAAATAGAAATGAGACACTGGTGCTTTTCCACCTATCTGTTGAAAAGATGTGGAAATTATTCAGGAGCTATTAGAGAAGATAGAAATTTCTTCTGAAAATATAGCTAGGGAGTGGGATAAAATTAAAGTGGAGTTTAAAAATAGGGTGGAAATAAAAGAAAGGGAGATATGGTTAAGAAGTAACAAGAATTATTTAGATGGACTGACAAATGTTAAAGTATTGCAAAATAGGGGGAAATCTCAAAGAACAAGAAGAGGAGCAACTGCAGAACGCTAAACAGAAAATAAGGGATCACCTCGATAATATGCATAAGTTTAGAAAGATTGCTATTAAGCGACTGTTTTTGATAATAACTCTAGAGCACAAAAACTTTTAGCTCAATGACTCAGACAACAGAAAGTAGAAAGGGGTGCCACCAAGCTTAGGGAGCATATAACAAGGAAGATAACAAGGAATTCTGTAGAAGTATTAGAAATATTTCAAAAATTCTATGAAAGTCTGTATAAACCAGAGAGAAATATGGAAATCAAGAAAAGGTACAAATGGAAATGATTATGGAAGAATTAACTATGCCAATGTTAGAGGTAAGGAAAGCTCAATTATAACAGTTAGGATAGGAGGAGGGTCTATATTATGAAACTGAAAAACCCTATACATGAATACCAAAACATCGACCCCTATACACCGCGAACCACGAAAATCCCGAATGCACTAAACAGCGAAAAAAAAAAATCGAACTGTCATAGTCAGCCAACCCACCACTAGCTATATACTACCTACCCAAATAAAATAAACCACATACATACACTAACCAAACCCTACTTCTAACCTAAACTAAAGCACAATACCCTACTTCTAACCTTACACTAAACCCCACATACACAACTAACTATGCACTATCCTTAACCCCTCCCTAACCCTAAGGTCTGTAACTACCGCACACATCCCCTACAGACATACACCCAAACAAAACAAATAATCCACATACATACATTTAAAAAAACCCTACCGCCAACACTACTAAACCCTATATACAAAACTATCTATGCACTATCCTTAACCCCTCCCTAACCCTAAGGTCTGTAACTACCGCACACTTCCCCTATGACAATATACACAAACAAAATAAATAACCTACAAACATACATTTAACAAAACCCTACCTCTAACCCTACACTAAATGTAACATACATTTCTTATCTAAACACTTACCTTAACCCACACCCTATCCTAAACTCTGTAACTATCCAGCACTTACCTTATGCAGCTAATCCACAGACGGGCCAACCATGAAAATTCGATATTTCCATTTTCGCGGTTTTCGACTTTCACTCTAAGTCCACTTCACGCTATACAGTTCGACGTTTATGTATTTGCGTAAACGTCTTTTCGCTTTCCTAATATAGACCCTAAGAGGAGATGAGATAAAAATGTGATATATGACCAATCTACAGGAAAGTCCCCATGAATAAATGGTATTCCTATGGAGTTTGGAAGCTATACAGGGAAAGCTGATAAAGATCTGAAAGGTTTTCTTTAACAGTATTTTAAGAGGAGAAAAAGTACCAACATCTTTGAAGAAAGAGGTGGTAGCTCTAATAACTAAAGATTCAGCTTCATACAGGCCCATTTACATACTAAACCAAGATTATAAAGTGTTTATGTCTATAATGGCTAAAAGAATGGTAAAAGTGATGCCAAAATTTATAGATATGGATCAATGTGGTTTTGTGGAGGGGAGGCAAACATTTGACAACATTAACAGAACATTGATGTTCCAGAGGGAAGCAGAATGTAAGAAAATACCACTGTTGTTGGTGGGCCTTGATGCAGAGAAGGCATTTGACAGAGTAAACTGGGACATTATGAGCAGAGCAATGGAAGCAATTGCATTCCAATAAAAATTATAATGTTGCTAAGGAGAATATAAGAGGGAGGCAAACATTAAAGTGGATGGGGCCCTCTCTGATAATTTTTTCTTGAGCACGGGAATCATGCAGGGTGTCCTCTCTCCCCTTGGTTATTTGCATTATATTTAGAACCATTGGCAAAGAAAATAAGGGACTCAGAAATTCAAGGATATAATTGGTATGGTAGTCAAGAAAAGCTGGCTCTACTTGCAGACGATATTATTTTATACCTGACAAAACCAGAAAGGGACATTACAGTGTTATGTATCTAACTGAGACCATTTCAGATCTTTTCTCAATACAGAATTAATTAATCTAAAACAAAGGCAATAGCAGTAAATTATTTACCTACATAAAAATTGGTCCAGCAATATCCATATTCATGGGGACATGATAAAATGAAGTATTTAGCAGTATGGATTAAAATGATTCCAGTGTGGCAACTAAGGATATGTGGGAAGAGACTAAACAAAAGATAATACAAAAACTGAGAAAATGGAAGATATGTATATCGATAGTAAGATGCAAGCAGTTAAAATGTTTTTAGTCCCTTTAGTCTTATACACAGGTCAAACATATTTTTATCCCCTAAGGAGAAGTTGTGGATAGCAATGAATAAAGAGCTAAAGGTTTTACCTGCTACTGGAAGATGGCAAGAGTCAAGTGGGATAAGCTTATTCTTCCAATACAGGCAGATTGGGATTACTTGATTTGAAGGGGTATTTCAGAGCCACACAGTAAATACTCCTATAAATAGAACAAGTAGAAAACTATAATTCAAAGTGGAAAGAGATGATGATAATGAAACGGGGGGAAGCTCAAAAAACAGGGAGAGACTGGGATTTTGGATGCAGACCTTTAAGGAGAATAACAATAATCATACAGAATATTATATTCATAAAGTAGCAGAAAGTATTCTAAGAACTAAGCCAACACAGAGAAAGGTGATTCTGCTGATAGGAATAACTGCAATTAGGGATACAGACAATAGGCAAGAGTGGGTTGGAATCTATTGGAGAAAACTGGAAAAGGAACCAAGGTATTGGGAGCACATAACTAGAGAGAGAAAGATAACAGAATGGGAAGATGTCAAGAACTCATGTGGACTGCTGGTTAGATATTGCCTTCCTGTCAAGGACTGATATCAGAGTATATGCAAAGAAAAATAAATAGGGGGTCCTAAACAATACACCAGCACTGGTAGAGTTTTTAGTAGAATCTAGAACAGAAGTTGCCATTAAGAAAGGAATAATTAGTAGAATATATAAAATATTGCATGATAACTATAAGAATCAATCACTGGAGGTAAGAAACGATTGGGAAGAGATGGACTGGATAAGCAATTCACAAAGAAACAATGGGGATATAAGTATGTCTTGCAGATATGCAACAAAGTCTAGAAGATTTACGATCTATGCTTGGAAGTGTTTACATAGGTATTTTTATACCCAAAGTAGACTCCAAAGAATTTTCTTGAGGTAGACAGCAAATAATGGAGGTGTGATGGGGAAAAAGAGGCAACAGGGAACATATTTTCTGGGAGTGTAATGAGTTGGCAGACTTTAAAGATTCCATGCAGAATTGCTGTAACTAAAGAAATAATTTTTTGAGGTATAATACAGAATCAGAATTACCTAGACATAGTAAGGCCTTGCTGAGTCTAATTATGATGGCTGTAAAAAAAAAAAGCAATTACTAGAAAATGGAAATCACATTCAAACCAATTCTACTACAAGTAGCAAAGATAGTAATAGGGGAAAAACAGTTGGAATTGGAATCTTTACAAAAGGATAGTAGCAAATTGCATAGAAAAAAA